>NC_047515.1:8552197-8585156 GCF_902827115.2 Pseudochaenichthys georgianus | reverse complement strand
TTCCACGAGGTGAGGCCCCCTCCGCGAAGTGAGGCCCCCTCCACGAGGTGAGGCCCCCTCCGCGAGTTGAGGCCCCCTCCACGAGGTGAGGCCCCCTCCGTGAGGTGAGGCCCCCTCCGCGAGGTGAGGCCCTCTCCACGAGGTGAGGCCCCCTCTTCAAGGTGAGGCCCCCTCCTCAAGGTGAGGCCCCCTCCACGAAGTGAGGCCCCCTCTTCAAGGTGAGGCCCTCTCCGCGAGGTGAGGCACCCTCCTCAAGGTGAGGCCCCCTCCGCGAGGTGAGGCCCCCTCTTCAAGGTGAGGCCCCCCTCCACGAGGTGAGGCCCCCCTCCGCGAGGTGAGGCCCCCTCTTCAAGGTGAGGCTCCCTCCGCGAGGTGAGGCCCCCTCCGCGAGGTGAGGCCCCCTCCGCGAGGTGAGGCCCCCTCCGCGAGGTGAGGCCCCCTCCGCGAGTTGAGGCCCCCTCCGTGAGGTGAGGCCCCCTCCGTGAGGTGAGGCCCCCTCCGCGAGGTGAGGCCCTCTCTTCAAGGTGAGGCTCCCTCCGCGAGGTGAGGCCCCCTCCGCGAGGTGAGGCCCCCTCCACGAGGTGAGGCCCCCTCCGCGAGGTGAGGCCCCCTCCGCGAGGTGAGGCCCCCTCCGCGAGGTGAGGCCCCCTCCGCGAGGTGAGGCCCCCTCCGCGAGGTGAGGCTCCCTCCGCGGGGTGAGGCCCCCTCCGCGAGGTGAGGCCCCCTCCGCGAGGTGAGGCCCCCTCCGCGAGGTGAGGCCCCCTCCGCGAGGTGAGGCCCCCTCCACGAAGTGAGGCCCCCTCTTCAAGGTGAGGCCCTCTCCGCGAGGTGAGGCCCCCTCCTCAAGGTGAGGCCCCCTCCGCGAGGTGAGGCCCCCTCTTCAAGGTGAGGCCCCCTCCACGAGGTGAGGCCCCCTCCGCGAGGTCAGGCCCCCTCTTCAAGGTGAGGCTCCCTCCGCGAGGTGAGGCCCCCTCCGCGAGGTGAGGCCCCCTCCGCGAGGTGAGGCCCCCTCCGCGGGGTGAGGCCCCCTCCGCGAGGTGAGGCCCCCTCCGCGAGGTGAGGCCCCCTCCGCGAGGTGAGGCCCCCTCCGCGAGGTGAGGCCCCCTCCGCGAGGTGAGGCCCCCTCCACGAAGTGAGGCCCCCTCTTCAAGGTGAGGCCCTCTCCGCGAGGTGAGGCACCCTCCTCAAGGTGAGGCCCCCTCCGCGAGGTGAGGCCCCCTCTTCAAGGTGAGGCCCCCTCCACGAGGTGAGGCCCCCTCCGCGAGGTCAGGCCCCCTCTTCAAGGTGAGGCTCCCTCCGCGAGGTGAGGCCCCCTCCGCGAGGTGAGGCCCCCTCCGCGAGGTGAGGCCCCCTCCGCGAGGTGAGGCCCCCTCCGCGAGGTGAGGCCCCCTCCACGAAGTGAGGCCCCCTCTTCAAGGTGAGGCCCCCTCCGCGAGGTGAGGCACCCTCCTCAAGGTGAGGCCCCCTCCGCGAGGTGAGGCCCCCTCTTCAAGGTGAGGCCCCCTCCACGAGGTGAGGCCCCCTCCGCGAGGTGAGGCCCCCTCTTCAAGGTGAGGCTCCCTCCGCGAGGTGAGGCCCCCTCCGCGAGGTGAGGCCCCCTCCGCGAGGTGAGGCCCCCTCCGCGAGTTGAGGCCCCCTCCGTGAGGTGAGGCCCCCTCCGCGAGGTGAGGCCCCCTCCGCGAGGTGAGGCCCTCTCTTCAAGGTGAGGCTCCCTCCGCGAGGTGAGGCCCCCTCCACGAGGTGAGGCCCCCTCCACGAGGTGAGGCCCCCTCCGCGAGGTGAGGCCCCCTCCGCGAGGTGAGGCTCCCTCCGCGAGGTGAGGCCCCCTCCACGAGGTGAGGCCCCCTCCGCGAGGTGAGGCCCCCTCCGCGAGGTGAGGCCCCCTCCGCGAGGTGAGGCCCCCTCCGCGAGGTGAGGCCCCCTCCACGAAGTGAGGCCCCCTCTTCAAGGTGAGGCCCTCTCCGCGAGGTGAGGCATCCTCCTCAAGGTGAGGCCCCCTCCGCGAGGTGAGGCCCCCTCTTCAAGGTGAGGCCGCCTCTTCAAGGTGAGGCTCCCTCCGCGAGGTGAGGCCCCCTCCACGAGGTGAGGCTCCCTCCGCGAGGTGAGGCTCCCTCCGCGAGGTGAGGCTCCCTCCGCGAGGTGAGGCCCCCTCCGCGAGGTGAGGCCCCCTCCGCGAGGTGAGGCCCCCTCCGCGAGGCCCCCTCCGCGAGGCCCCCTCTTCAAGGTGAGGCCCCCTCCGCATCACACACTCGCCATAAAGCACAGCATCACATGAGCCAATGGACAGCATCCTGCATCTGCTGTTCCAGCAAGTGCATGTGATCGGGTTTCCACATTTCTAGAGTTTAATGCTGCTGAGAAATTCCAATTAGCATTTAGCAAAACAATTAGGAGTGGGGATCTTGTCACGTTTCAAGATCTTTGCTCGTATATTTAAGATAGTGAGTTTAAATAACATATAAATGACAAAACACTGCAACACAATTCAAACCAGTGTGAACACTGAACACCATCTGAAACCATGGAAGCAGACGGGCCCCTGTAAGGAAGTATCTTTCTTGCATCAGCTCAAAACGGGTTCCACTGCTGGAGTCTTTACTGTGCCAGAGAATCATGCTATGAAGTCTTTCTGCTGCTTTATGTGACGGTGAGCGGCACACTGCTGTCTGTCACAAACCAACGGCAGAACAAATCAGTGACCTTGAGATGCACAGGAGCTCTAATTAGCTTAAGAGTCTTTTCAAATTCACAAAGTGTACCGACATAAAACCACAGTGTGTGTTTGATACGTCCTGCAGATGTTCAGAGGCCAACTCGGATGCTGTCTCCGTGGAGCAGGGCATGCAGGAAGTGGGCTTCTTACTTTAGCCCAGGAAACCTAATACAAACCACACAGTTATTATCCCAGCTAACACGCAATGTGCCACGCTGCGGTGTTATCCCAGCCCCCCGTCCCCCCCACTTTCATTTCCCAGCACTACACAGGGCAGATCTGCTGCAGTAATCCCAGGCAGGGGTGAGCACTGCTGCTTCACACTGCTCTGGGCTCAGATCATGTGTTTAGTTACGAGGCCACTTGCACTGGTACTTTATTTGATGAGATTGCTAACAGGTTGCTGGCTAATCTTTAGAACAGAACATCCTTTTTATAACAAGATAAGGGAGCATGTGCACTTTGACTCTACTGCTATCATCTGTGAGGGGTGACTCGGGCACATGGGGCAAGAAGGTGTCTCCCAATAACAGGGTCATGGTTCGATTCCCATACCTGCAGACAACATGTCGAAGTGTCCTTGGGCAGAATACTTGCCCCCAAAGGCCTTTCTACAGTATTTAAATGTATGTAGTCACTAGGGAAAAAAAGGTCAGCTAAATAACATAATAATCAGAAAATAGTTGAATGCGTCAAGATTCAAATCTCTCTACGACTCATATCCCAAGTGAAACCCAGGGTCATCATTTTGTTACAACAAACAACAAAAGAGCAACTATTATAATAGTGTCTGAAATCATATATCATCTTCATATGTCCTGACATATAACTAGAATCTGCTGAACGAAAACTACACTTTAAAACACACTTATTGTAAAGTACAACAGCATTCCCGCAGTGCCATGGTCGACCCGTCAGAATATGGGTCATCTGTATTGATATCACTTTTCCAGCCACGGCTCCTTGCGAGCAGAGACAAGTGCTGGAGCCACTGAGCCGGAGCCTCACCTCTCAGCCCTGCACCGCTAACTCCTTGTCTCAATGCCAATGTGACACCTAAGGGTCCTTCAGGAGGACCCAGGGGACCTCAAGGGGAAATGCTTCAATGCTTCGTTTTACCCACAAGTAACTTTGCTTTATTCTTCCCATTCTTACATCACAGCTTCCTCGCTTCCTACCACACTGACTGTAACGGCCAGGCACTTGCCCTCCCAGCTAGCCCTTTTGCCAGCCCCATAGATCTGCACTGTTGCTGTGTTATTGTAGGCGCTATAAGCTGCTGAACACCCCAGTAAAGCCCTAAAGGCCTTTTCTGGTGCTGCCTAATCCTCCTCTTTGTGGGACGCCCACCAGCTATTCAACACGTCTTAACCTCTCACGCCCCGACACAGTCCCCAGCACTCTAATGTTGGGGATCTTTTCCTCTGGGGCTGATGGCACTGGGTGAAGTAGTGTGGTTATTCACAAGGTGGTTTTGTCCGTCGTGATGTGGAGATAATGAAGACATGGAAACTACTGTTGGGTTTGTCACATATGGGCTTTTAATGGATGGCGGGTCTGAGCTGAATGATAAATATGTTTGAGCTAATATGTAGTGGTTGACCTTTTTAAATGTTAACAATTTAGTGTTTTTGAAAATTGAAAGTTGATAGCAGCTTCCAAATGTGACTATTCAGATAACGTACGCTTTTGAGACAATGCTATTTCTGAGTTTTTTGCTTTTTGTCAAGGAAAACAACAATGGCTAATCTTGGAAGTCATTCTGTTGTTGCTTTTGACTCTGTTCGCTCGCTGGGACGAGAGCTGTGTTCTGGGGAATCCCCAGTGGCCAGACTTCAAAAGAAAGTGCAAGTCAACCTTAGATACAGAGTTGAAAAAGCTATCAGTAAAACAGCACCGGATGCCACAGCTGGAGATAACAGCGGAGGTTCTTCAGACTCGAGTCGACTGGAGGAAGGGGGGCTGGTTCTTGGCCGTGTTGGACAAGGAGGACATTTAAGCTGTTTTTGGAGACACGTCTTTGCACAATCCGACAGAGACACAAATAACAACCCAGAGGCAAGTTAATACCTCATCAGCCAATCGGACATACAGAGGAAATGATCAGGAACGGGGTAGTCTGCACCCTCGGCTGTGAACAGGCCTTAATCCTCTTATCCTCTCACACAAACACACACCAGCTCCAGCATACACACTTTCAATTTCATACAAACACGAAGGCTAAATCTAGCATGAAATGCAAAGTACAAGAAATAGTGGTAACAAAAAAAAAACTTGCAACATGGAACACACTGTCACATTATGATTTCCAAAGGGAAATTCAATTTGTATCACTTTCACAATTCCCTTTTACAACATTTAGTTGCTTAAATGGATTATTCCTATGAGATTGTGTAATAACTAACATACTAAAGAAAGATCCTGTAACATGATAACTATAAATAATATGTTTTATTAATAACAAATTATTAATTCAAAATGTTTTTTTTTGCCTTTGGAATTCTTACAATCCAATCCTAACCCCAGCCTAGTACAATATGGTATAATAATTGACAAACTATCCACTTAAGAAAGAATACAATAATCTTTACATTTCAGCTGCCAGTTTGTTTGGGAGGCGGGCTTTCGTTTTGATAAAGGTTATATTTAGGGCCGGATCATTCTCCAAGATTCTAATTTTACATACGTTCACATCGTTTATCGTCATTTGGGTTGCCTTTGTATAATTGTTTAATGTTTTTATGCATCCTTCATGTTTTGCAAATCTTTTTTTTTTTTTTTTTAAATACGATTTTAGTTTCATTATTACCTTGAAATCACTGGTTTCAAAAAACCCACACTTTACCACCCGATACTTTCACCTGACATTTGACTAACGTTCACACACACACACACACACACACACACACACACACACACACACACACACACACACACACACACACACACACACACACACACACACACACACACACACACACACACACACACACACACACACACACACACACACACACACACACACACACACACACACACACACGCACGCACACACACACACAAGGATCAAAGAGAATAAAAAGAGCTCTTAATCAGGGGAGGGTCTGCCAGTCCAGTTCCATCCATCCGTCCATCTCTCTGTCCCTCTCTTCCCCTGAGAGGCTGGAATGGGGGCAGTAACCCATAGCGATACTTATCCCAGCTGATTGTTTTTGTGTTTTAACTTTAATCTCACCGTTGGCCCCAGCTGGCTCTGATTAGTGCTCTCACGTCACATTCCAACCCCCAACAGTCTCATACACACTCACACACTCACTTGCCCATGTGAAAGTGTGGGTTCCTTCTGGCAGGTAACAGTGTTTCTTCGGTCACCCAAGCAACTGAGGAAGGTTATGTCCATGCTATCATGTTGAAGATTATGACATTCATTTGACATGCATTGGGAGAGTTCCCGGTGCTGTGTGGACAGCAGGCACTTCCCTTTATCCTGCCCTGGGTTGCCCCCTCTCTGACCTTCTACATTCATACTTTTTGATCACATATCTTATAACATTTCAATCTTAGGCATCTTTTTTATTAATGATATTGAAAGTGCAGAGTTTGTTTCCTTAAGTGCTGATGACTCACAGCTATGACATGTCTACCTGTTGAAATAATGTTCAGACTTGAGAGATGATGTTTTCACTTTCTCATTGACTCACTTCTATTCCTCTCATCCAGGAAGATTACACATTTCCGAAATGATATGTCCAAGGTCATGACTTGTGTCTCTACGGATGATTTGACTATGTTTGTGGACACTTATTATCATAAACAAATAGTGCGTTCTGTATTTACATGCGCTTTTCAACCAAATACTAGAAGCTGCCTTTCCCCCGGATGTTGCCAATCGTAGCTCCCAGGGACGCAGAACACGAGGAGATCACGACAGAGTTCTACCTCAGCGCGAGCTCATGATAAACTGAATTGGTATTCTGGGAATAAACTGAAAGACCAATTCTCAAATGTCTTTTCTAAAAGGCTAGAGCACTCGCCACCACTAACAATGTCACATAACTGGTTCTCACCAATGTCCATAGAGCACATGCCTACTGTAACGTACTCAAAGATACTGCACCAATCATTTATGTAAAATGTCGTTAATACTGTCGATGTGTTACACATGAAAGCACGTCGGCATGCTACGTGAGCCCTTGCTCTGCACAATCCTCAGAAAGCCGGCCAGTTGAACGAATGAGTCCACATTAGGGGGAAAGCTCATTAACATGTACCGGAGATCATCCTGATGGACTGTGAAAAGCCTGGCTTAACACACCCTCCTGTGTAAAGACAGCACACTGTAATGCGGCTGGAGACACACACACACCGCATACATTACAGCAGGGGAGATACAGGAGTTTAGATGGAGCCCGAGCTGGATGCTGAAAGCGCTTTCCTTTTAATGCACTGGTGTTAAGTTTGGATGATCAGAACAAGACATCCTTTATGAGACTCGCAGTAAGGACATGTGCACACCTAGAAAAAACCCTCACATTCATAAAGTGTTTGAAGTAGTCCTCAGATCCTTTACTTAAGTGAAAGTACGAGTACTATGGTCTTAAAATACTCCACTACAAGTACAAGTCCTGATTCCAAAGTTTCACTCAAGCAAAAGTATAAAGGTTTTGGCTTCAAACTGAATTTAAAGTACAAATGGTACAAATACTTATTCTGCACAATGGCCCATTTCATAATATTATGTATAATAATAAGTATAGAAGAATTCAAAGCTAAATACTTCAAGTATCAACATTAAGTATGAGTGTTCAAATAATTGTAGTGGAGTAAAATATATGACATTTGCAATATAGCAGAATAGAAGTATAAAGTAGCATCAAATGGAAATACTCAAGTAAAGTAGTGGTAGCTCAAAATAATATTTAAGTCCAGTACTTAAATAAACGTTTTTTCATAATAAAAGTTTTACACATCTTCAAAAACACAGCCAGCTCACATTCTGGCAAATCCACTGCCGGTCTCTTGCTTGAACTCCACGGGGAAACCACTGCAGCGAGCAGCGAGCCCCATTCATCATGACACTCAACAGGTTGCGTGATTAAGAAACAAATGAAAAAGAAGAAAGTGATTCATGGGGCTAATTCAGGGCCTTGAGCGGGGACTTTCTCTGCGTCTTCTCTGACCGTATATTCTGAGCAACACCCGCTCTGAATACACAGCTGACCACAACTTTCCCAGCGGCTGCTCATTAGAGTGTTATAAGGGGTGCCAACATCAGGCCGGGACACTCCTGACACTCTATGTGGGCCGCTTTGAATTAGGCCTCTAATGAAAACCTAGTGCTGACCCAGGGTTTGACTGGCTATTTACCCAAAGCAGACTGACGGCCGCCTCACCACTGGACACTGTGTGGAAGTGCTTTTATAGGCAGGCTGCTGGTGCTGAGCCAAAAGAGAGCAACAGCCGTCTGAGACAGGGCTATGGAGTGAGTAACAAAAACAGAAAATATGGAAAATAATGTATTGAGTCTTTTCAGCTGAATTTGTATAGTCAGCAAAAAACACATACTGTACCGTTAAATAGAAACAAGTCAGATTTGATCATATAAGGAAGTCCTGAACAGTTACATTCGGGATTTATTATGAATTATAAGGCGTACAGTTAAAGACTTTCCCAACATGTCTGTTGGAAAACTCAACTGGTTCAACTGTGACCTACCGTATTTGTCGGAGTTATGCACTTATGGGGCCATTTTTTAATCTCTAATCGGGACACGGGGGAAGCAGTACATCTTGTGAATGGATTTTGTGAGCCTCTTTAAGTGCAGCTGTTATTTTGGTGAACCCATCCAAACACAAAGTTCTACTGATTTCAGGTAATGGTTATGACATAACTCAACATGTTTGTACAATCAATTTAGAAATGAACCGCAGTGTACCTAGCCTAAGGGATTTCTCCATTGGATTTTGGGATATTGCAGGAATTAAGCTCTTTGGCTAACACATGTTTATGATACTTTCAGCAGGATAATCTCCACATATTAAGACAACTTGTATAATAATTTAAGCATAAATGAAATTGACAGAAATAAAAAGTAGTGTTCAGATCAAACTTTTACAATGATGCATGTCAATACATCTGAGACTCAAGGTCCACCTGCTCTGGATTGAACATCATACTGGTAGCTAATCAAAAGGAAACAGTTGATGCTTCCATACAGGTCACTGGGCCCAACGGTTTTAAAATAATTAGATGCATCACATGCTTTTACAGTCACCACATCTCAACCAAACTGTGTCGCACACAAATGGGAGATTCAGGATTGTAATCATCATAATTGAAATACCAAATGACGGAATATCTTTTGGTGTGTTACCCTCCAGTAGAGCAAAGAGACTTGGAAAGAGAATGCCAAGAAACAATGAAGTCCCTTAGTAAGACTTTCTATGATGGATTTCCAAGAAGAAGCTACCTCCGTATGGCAGTTGATGCAAGGCAAGGCTTTATGCATCAAAAAAGTGCTTGAGGCTCACACACACACACACACACACACACACACACACACACACACACACACACACACACACACACACACACACACACACACACACACACACACACACACACACACACACACACACACACACACACACACACACACACACACACACACACACACACACACACACACACACACACACACTTCAAAAAAGACTGTAAGCACATTCAAGAAGTTTTACATGTGTATGCACTTTACGAGCAAACTGCCTATGGTGGAAAACAAATCACACTGAAGACTATTGAACACACTCATATGCACACTCACACACATATGGTTTGATGTCCTTTGACAAGCATCTTAGGAGACCCCTGTTAATGGTTTTGGACAGGAGGGCTGGTCTCAGCTGAAAGAGGCTGCTGGTGTGAGTGTCCGCTGAGGAAACTGATGGACAGTACAGTGTCAGGAAACTGTCGCTCATCATTACATCATGTCGCTGAGTATATGTGTGTGTGTGAGAAAGAGAGGGGGAAAGTGCTTCACACCTTGAACACATGGTTTAGAGATACATATGGAAACCTACCTTTAGACTGAACATAAAGAGTTATTCTTAATGTAAGACACTTTGCCTATTTCTTCCCTCCTTGTGTATATGTTTTTTTGTTTGTCTTGGCTACCAAACTTATAATCCTTATCCAGTTATATGCCATATATTCATGCTTTTTGTAAAAGTTATCGTCCAAAACTGTTGGAACAATGATCTCTCTTTATGTTAAAGATTCATTGTGATGTTGGACCAATAATGTAAGGGGTAAAGTATTAAACAGGAAATACACAGCGGTAATCTGTGTGCATGTATGGTGTTGTGTCACCTGAATGCATTGATACATGAAGCCTTGGAATACCATCACGTGTTACAACATAGTGTGCACTGTGGAGAGTGCATGCTTTTTGACTGGGTAGTGCTGTCTGCAATCGCACATGGCTGAGTGATGTTGCTGATGTTAGCCAAGATGTTCGCCGTACCAAATCATTGGAGGCTTTTCAATTAACCCTATACAATTATTTGTGGCCTATTGACACCGGTCAAGTTGTACATTCCTAAAAATGGACAAAAACCCCAAATGTGTAACTGTAGTAGTCGTGCTGTGTTTAACAGAGCAGCCATAATCGGGGCTTCCAGCAAATGTTCAGAAGTACAGAAGTGTGCTATCTTTGAGACAGCAACTGTCTTAATGCAGGTAACGCTACGGTCCTATGTTCCTGAGGCAATACACTTTAGTGTTTCTTCCCCAATTCCACATCCCAGCTTCTGAACTGGACTTTATCAGCTAAAAACCTCGACTGGTCCAACTTCAATGGTGTGTGTCAAACTGAAGGTTCTGACCCTGACCATGGTGTTGATGTCCCTACCTAATATTGCATGATTTCTTTCACGCAAAGTAGTCATACTGAAATCAAACCCGCACATATACTCACAAACACCCACATATTAGGTCCTCTGCGATGCATGTGTGACATTGGAACAACGGCATATGAAATCAAACTTGTGTAAAACTACAGAGCTGGTAAGAGGAAAAACAAGGCTCCATTAGGCACAACACCAATGCACCATAGGTACGTGTGTGCAGGTTGACTCTGAGAGGCACACCAACACATACTGTACACACACAGACACACTATCAGGGAAGCAGTCAGCAGAGGGTCAAAGGGACAAAGGTCATGGCATGAGAATAACCTGATGCGCAGCCAATCAGCTAAAGAAACACCGATTGATTTCAAAGCTGACCAACCCACCAAATGCTTCTAAGTTGTAATTGCTGTGAGTGGTTCCATAGAGATATTAAAAGGCCAATTCTGATCTGTGCCATTACAGATTCTGGATTATTGACAAACAAAATAAAGGACATTTCTTGCATAAGGGCGATGTTTGTTTTCAGCGACAGAAGAAAGTCAAGCAGTGGGAGGAAGGCGTCCCATTCCTAATTAACAGCCAGGACCCCCTGTAAACCTAATTTGAAACGGATGTTCAAATGTTATATACCTATTTTTCGAGCATGTATTATTTGTAATTGTGTGATCTTGTCTTAGTTACTTAGATATGAGTATATCTACATCTAGCAGGGCTCGAGCTTAAGGACGTCCCGTCGTCGAAAAAAATAGTGTCGGGGAGGATAAAAAATAATTTTGGGACGAGAGTTAAAATAAAAATACCCTGCTAACTCTACTACAAACGGCGATGAAAATGAAACCGACTGCACGTTTTGTGTAGCACATTAAACCTCCTTGTCAACATAAACACACACGCACAAAACATTTAGAAACCGGCGGAATACACACACATGTAGCTACAGCTGTGCCCGCGAATTCCTGGCCCGCAGATTCGCGGGTCTAGCTATGTACTGAGTGTGTGTACTGAGTGTGTGTACTGAGTGTGGGTACTTCGCCGGTTGAGTGATGTACAATGGCAAAATATGTCATATGTATTATTGCTACATACACATTATATCGCAGTTTTAGTTTCCCCAACTCCGTTTCTAATATGCAATAAGACTGCAACATGCGTCTATGATGTATTTTCGAGCTTTCCAATCCAGATGAGATCTCTCTCTCCCGTCTGTGTGCGAGGGGGCGGGGCCGTTCGTAACGGTCTCCTGACTGACAGACTGTCATCCTGGTTAGTGGGTACTCTGGGTTCTGTCTTCAGGACAGAGTGTTGGATTTTTTTGTTAATTGGATGGGACTTGATTGGATTCAATATTAGAATAATTTTCTCGTTTGTGTGTTTGTTTAAATATATTTGGCCTTTGTTTATGTGATTGAATGATTTACTCAAATAAAAAGGTTGATGAATTAATGATTTGTATGATGTTTTATTTATGTTAAAGGTCACTTTGAATGATTTTAACTAATGATAATGTAGAAAAACTAACATTTTAAATTCGGGACGGTCCACATTAATTTCGGGACGGCTTAGATTGTATTTCGGGACGGTTCCGGGAGGATGGGGAAAAAAATTAGTCAGAGCCCTGATTTAGGTGCACAATAATTCAACCTGCAAATTGTAATGAGATATTATGCATAGTTAGGATAATGAAGGCTATGAAGGGTAATTTCACTATATCATTGAAATTACATTTGATACATAATATTCCTTTACTTTTACTAATATATATGAGATTTATTTCCGCTCACACTACAATGAGAGCTTAGATACATGATTATATCTATAGCAGATATGTATGCCTTGATAGCTTAAAACTAGAAGGCTTTGATGTGTATCCATAATTGGGTTAATGACCTAATGAAAACAATCATTTTACATTTTCAAATATAATCCACTTCATAGACCAATCCAAATGCTAATTTCTGTAATTTCTGTTTTTCAAAACTTGTATCACCTCTCAATAGGAAAACACAACATACACAAACCAATTAGAGTCTTAAAATAGTGCTAATGTACGTGTAGAAAGCTCTTGCTATCTGGACCTTCCTCTCAAATTACTGCCAGTCTGCGGCAGAAGATTATAGTGCTCATCATTAGGGAGGATTTCAGCTCATTTCCTAATTACCAAATTACACATCCTTGTATTGCTTTTGTTTGCATTTAAGTGACCTGGAGTGGAAAAGAGAGATACCATTATCTGTATAGCATCAACATGAAGCTTTTCATATGTCAGCTCGAAGTGTTTTAATGTGTCATAATCATGGCTCGGCTTTCATCTTGGACATGTGGCTTCAAAGACTCTCAATGATGTCTTATTATCATATCTGTATAAAAACAGAGAAAATAATAACATTGCTTCATTTTTATTATCTGCCTGTGGTTCACTCAGTACTTGATTGATACACTTTGATTGCCAGTGCTGGGCTTTAACTTGAAATCAATGCTCTCCACCTTCCTTTCATAAAGTAGAGGATATGAGGGAGAGGATATTATCCTATTCAAAAGCCTCAGAGAGGTAGCAGCCTGTAAAACGTGCTAATGTATGTCTCATCTTGCTTCACTCTGGAAGGCAAAACCAATACCAAACCATGATATCAAAGCCAAACACTACTCTAGGATGGGGTTTATCAACATGGGTTTCCTAATGGTCTAGTAATTAAGACGCAACATGTGACCCTGACATTTCCAGTCGACTCCAGCAAGGAATCTTGTTTGTCTTTCATGCTTTGAACAGTGAACATGTGGTGTGCAGCCGGATAAGATTAAATATATCATCCACTCAAGGCCCTTAACAACACATGACAATATCCACCCCTTCACACCAAGCTGCAACCTCCAGTGCCAATGCGGAAGAGCTCAAAATGGCCGTTCCTCGATTGGGCATTTAAGGCTTTTCTTAAACCCTAACCCTAACCCTATCCTTAGCTCTCATGCATTTTGAAATGCCAAACTTCACATATTGTCCATGACGTTATAGAGACTACGCCCATGATTCACACAAACACTTATACACTGATGACAGTGGCTGCGAAGTAAGGTGCCAACCTGCTGATCAGGGGCAGTTAAGGTTCTTTGGCGCCAATTCCAATCAATACCCTCTCCCTACCTACCTCCACTCTGTCTGTGTGTTCGTGTGGAGGGTCTGCCAAATGAAGTGCCATTTCAAACCAACTAGAGGGAAGTGGGAGTTATAAAACTCTGGTTTATGGTTTAAGTGTCCCTCATGGAACATTATGTGTACAAATACTTCCGTGAAAACATCTAAACTAAGATGATAACATTTTATAATGACATACAGATGTTGACAACTTAAAAGTTCCATTGTATATTATTCTTTTCCTTAAGATCCTACTGTATGTAACAGCATCTAATATAATAAATGGTAGAAGTTTGCATATTAGTGTACAGTTGTGTATATTTACAGGGAAGCAGCAAATAAACTTTGTTGTGAAAAGTTCCTGTTCCTAGTTCTGCCGGAGAGAGGGGAGTTTGTCCCAAAGCTTTTCAATAGGCACTTTCACACCGGAGTACTTTTCCCCCCGAACTAGGCCGATAGGGGGGGGGGGGAGATTTGGTTTCACACCAAAAAGGATCTGGAACTAGTCCCTAGTTCGCGGGAACCTTTTCACCCCCAGATAGTCCCTGCTAGCGAGGTGGTACTTTCCTGATGAGGAAATGGTTCGTGGGTGTGTTACCAAAACACACACTAACAATTTCTGATTGGCTGGGCGAATTGCAAACCACGCCCCGTAAAACTCAGAAAAAGTTTTGTGAGGCCACCATTTTTTTTGCTCGCATTTATACTGCTTGTATTTGCCGTAATCGCCATGAACTGTTAGCTCAGGTTAATCTCGCCCCCCTCCGACGTAAACGTGGCGTATGCGGTTCTTGCTTCTAGGCCGACTATTTTTTCGATCTTGGTAAGAAGCGGTTTTCGGGGAAAAGAGCCGGCTCCGCTGCGGTGTGAACAGGAAGAACCGGTACTTATCAGGCTCTAGCTCCGAACCGGCTCTAGAACCGCGTTGGTAAGAAAACATGGGAGCGGTGGAGTGATGAAGAGGTGTCGGCGCTTCTGGCGATTTACTCGGAAGACGTGACCCAGCCAGTAAACCCAAAGCAGAAGAAGAAGAAGAAGAAGAAGAAGTGACGTCAGCGGCTTAATTTGCCTAATCCTCCCTCAGGGACTTATTCCGGTGAGAACACAATCTACTAGGACAGTACCGGGGACAAGTACCGGCTAAGTACTTGGTGTGAAAGCGCCTAATGTCTTAACAAGCTACACCTTAGAGAAGGAGCCTCATGCAGCTGAGAGTGTCACTACACAAATATTTTACTCTGTCAGGGTGTTGAAGGGTGTATGGTTGGGTTTGGAATTGGGGCACTCTCTAGATCAAGGACACTTCGACACTCTCTCTGGAGGTGCCAGGGATCAAACCAGACTGTGTATATAGGGGCTGGGCTCCAGAGGTAGAGCGGCCATTGGGTAATTGGAAGGTTTCAGGTTGGTATGTGTGTCTTTGGTTGGACATTGTATTGACAGGAAGTTCCAGTGTTTTGGAAAGCTGGCCTGGCTCAGCTCAGCTCAGCTGCCTCTCCATTATGTATCTTATCACTTATTCATGTAACCATATTTTATTGATACACACACACCCACATGCAGGGTCATGTTAGGAGAGATTGTGTGTGTGTACTTTATGTGTATACATGAGAGTCAATATGACAGGGTGTGAGCAGAATGTGTGTATACATGTGGGCTGAGTGAACGCACTCTCCAGAACACATTATCTGTTCAAAGTGTGACTTTGCGTGTGAATATAAACACTCTGCCTCCACTGTAAGTGTTGCCTTAGTTTGCTGGTTTCAAATCAAATGCATTCAGTCTCTGATAATGATGAATTTGATACAGAGTGCTGGATTAAAAAGTTAAAGCAGCTCTAATATACTCATTTTCAGTGTTCATATTTGTATTGTGTCCCTCTACTTGTGACATTTACATGCTTTAATGTGCAAAAAGCTCTTTATTTTTCTCATTCTGCCTGTGCTGCAGCACCTCTTTTCACCCTCCGTCGGAAACCAGAGTCCAATCTGCTCTGATTGGTTAGCTGGCCAGCTCTGCCATGATTGGTCAGCCAATAATCATGGAGGAGGAGGCTTAATGCCCAATAATAGTAAAAATACTGTTTCATCTATTTTAAATGTGGGTTATTTTTTGCAAGAGCTAGTAAGATTTATAAATGATTTACATGAAGTAGATTCTTCTGAGGGATATTAAAGGAAGGACCTCAACATATGTTTACACCCTGTCTAATTGCAGAGAGTACCAGCAGAAGTGGACTATATTGCACTCCAATGTCTGACAAACTACTGGACCAAGATACAATGTTACCTTACATTTACATGAAATGTACACCAAAAAACACTAGTCTATGTCAAAAGTGAAACCACAGGATCATTCAGAAGTAAAGAGTATTCAATGTCGGTTATCCAACTTAGTGTGTCCATAACGGCCGAGCGATAGATGTATTATAACTTACTCACGTTCACCAACTACTCTGGGGTCATGCTTGTTATTCACGATTAATGTCCGTAAGTTAGCGTCTCACTAGTGCACAGAATGTCATTTGAGAAAAAAAGACAAAGGAATTGTACTTAACTTATTGATCTAATAATTTTATTTCAATTGTTAATTAACAACATACGACAAGATCATCGTGTGTGTACTGTAACTTTACACCTTGCAGTCTGAACCCCAAACCACTCCAGGCTCACACAGAGGGAGCGTCAGCTGGAGTGGCAGTTTGCAGAGAATGGCCTGGGTGCAGTTTGAGTGACGGGCCACAGCGAGTTGTTTGCTCCGATCAGCAGACAAGTGTTTTCACTGCGTGCTGCCGGTGGTGGAGCAGATTGGGTGAAGTGGATTGCCCTCAGCCACAACTGCATTTCTGATGCTCTGTACAAAGTGTATCCCCGGCTCTCGTGTTGTCTGACCGAGCCAAAACAGATGCGGGAACATGGTTTTAAAAAGCGCTTCCCACCACTCTCACCATCTCTCTCTTTTTCTTTCCTGCTATAATTCTTCCCCTCACTCTGCTCTCACTTGCCCTCCTTTTCTGTGAACCCTTGCAGCCCCTCGTCCGTGTGTGTGTTTCCCTTGAGCGAGCTGTTAAGTGCAGTCTCCAAAAAAGTCCACAAAAGCCCATTTGCAGTCAGCTCGAGCGCCGCACACACAACGCCGACACAAGTGCGCCGTGACACTAACACGCAGGGACACACATACACACAAGTACATTCACACTGAGAGCCTCACACATGTAGACACGCACACGCACACTTTTCACACTTCCCTCTGGGCAAATGAGGCCGAGCGACAGAGGCGAGGCTGGGATAAATGATACAATGATATCCAGGCCTGACTTGTCAGTGGAGCTAAGAGAGAGGATGAGGAGGATGAAGAGAGGGGGAGGGGCCAGCAGTGGCGGCTCTGAATACAGGAATTATTCTTCATCGTCTCACACTGTCACCGCGGATTACCCTCAAAGTCTCTCCTGGTAAGATGAAGAGAGAGAGGGGAGGAAGAGGAGAAGAGAGAAAGCGGTTGGGAGGAATGATGGAGGGGGGGGCACTGAAGGGCAGATATAATGACCACACTCTGCTTTCACACTCGTTGTCTCCTCTCTCAGCACCATACTCTCCGGCCTCGCCAGCCCCGCATTCCCTTTTCTGTTCTTTCACTCAGTCCCTGACGTCTCCCCCCCTCCCTTTCCTTCCTCCCTGCGTTTGTTCTTTCTGTCTGTCACGCCAGCGCTGAGTAGCTTTCAGGGAGAGAGTGTACTCATTTGCTCTCTCTCGCGCTTTCTTCCCTCTCTTTGGTTGAAGCAAAGGGGACAACATGGCCCTCTGGGCATGTCACAAAATGATTAACTAATAGTTTTGAGTTAGTCAAGTATCCAAATGGTGTGCGTGTGTGTGGTCCGTTGCGTGAGTTCTTCAGTCTGTACATTAGGCCTGCTATTGAGATCATAGTCACAATTATGCTATGTACAATATACATGCAGCGGTACATACATGGAAGCCGCCAGAGAGCCGGTAGCTAAAGACGGGCCATATTTACGCCGACGTCAGATGCTGAAAGACTTCAAGGGATGGTTGAAGTTACATTGTGAGAAGGCATGTTTGATTCATTATTTATCCATTCAGCTTTCTGCGGACAGATTGAAAGGACTTGGAGTTCATGACAAATCAGACTGGTATGTTGAAAACCTAAACTAAGTTCATTTTGCAAGAGGAAACCACAAGCAGACACATTGACTCTCCAATCTCTTTTCCTTGTCTTCCACTGGCCAACATTTTTTTTCACTGATGTCCTGTAAATGAATCTCTACCTGTCACCGCTAGCCCACAGCAGGTCAGTGAGCTTAGCATGGAGCCAGTTTCATAACAATCATGTGTATGTGTGGGGCAGGCACTTTCTACTTCACAAAGCACCAACATGTTAAAACATCCAAACAGCAAATGAGGAAATATAAGGACATGAGAACTATTCATCCCTACACTTGAGTTCCACACACTTGGAGAACCTATTAGTGGATTTTGACTGTATCTGTGACACATTCATAGTCATTTACTTTCTTATCATATTTGCTTTTGGCAATAGGCTTATTAGCTCCAGTGTCACAGCAATGTTCATCTGCACTGGATGCTTGATGATGAAGTGAATATTCCCGGGGCTCGTGGGTACTGTAGTTTTTCTAGATTATCTCTAAAACACAAGCCAGTCAAGAAACTTGCTAATGTTAACATGAACTCATGTGTCACCGAAGCTGAACTCAATGCGAAAGATTCACACTTTGTAAGGCCGCTGTAACAAAATAATATTAGCCATTAAAAGTTCTTATGTGATTGGACCATAAAGTTAATATACTGTTGTTGGGTAACATAGTAGACATTTACAAGAGTATTTTACGCTAGAACTGAACTTTGGTTAACCATGTTCTGTTTTATATCCGTACCAAAACTGAGCTAACATTCGACTACACAATTTTTTTTTACATACTTCATTTTTAGTTATACTTGAATTCCAAGACTATTTGCTGACACATTAAAGACACTTGATTGGAAACTAAACACCCTTCCCAGAAAAAAGTTTGACCAAATGTGCCTTTTCTCACGTAAACTGTCAGTGATTTGCTTACAGCATGTCATGAACTCCAGCAAGAGAGCATGCTAGCCAGCCAGCATTACACTGGAAGAAGTGTATACAACTTGCATGCATGTTACTCTTGTTGGTGTATGTGACTGTATGATTATTTGTCCATGTGTACAAATTAAGCCAGCGGACGTCTGTACTGATTAAAAGAAAGAGAAGGACCTCCAAGCCTGCCCACCCCCCAACCCATCCCTGTGCGTTGTTGCTCTTATGATGGGTATCAGCGTATTAAAAACAAGTCTGAATAGCAGAGCAACCAGTCAGTCGGCAGTATGGATAATAGCTTGGCTTTGTGTGAATGGAGTACGCGGCCAATTCAAATACAGGATGTATTGTACAACCATTAAATTACACAGCTGTCGGAACAGGCGTGCAGTCTAGTTTCCATGTTTCCTTAATAGACCAATTAATGAGGTTTTCTATGGAAAGATTGATATAATAGCAAAACTTAAAGAGGCGATTCATTTTTATATAATCATAAGAAATTACGTTTCTGTGCAGCTCGTTTGCACTGCTTCATGCTTCATTGGAAGACACAAATTAGATACTTTATTGTAAAGTGACAAGAGACGCATATTGATGGTATGATCAAAGCATACTTCAAGCTATTAAAAGATTGTCTGGATGGTTGTGTTATCTACGATCTGTCTACATCTGCTCACCTCAATATAAAATATTTCATATAAAAAAGGACATTATCTACCGGCCAAAGTTTAGCCATGTTCATTTGAACAGTGGCTTTCAGTAACCAAGCATTGTTAATCACAAATGGATTGATTTTGATCTAAGGACTCCAAGTCCAACCAACCTCTGTTAGTGATTGCCACATTTTTGAATGTTGGAAACGGGATGCTTTTAACTGTGATAAAAATGGACTGTATATGTATGTAGCTGAATGTATGTCATTTGGATTGGCTAAAGGGTGTGCATTATTTTCTATATAGTTCATGTAGCTCCAACAATCTACATCAATAATCATTGCTGGAAGACAATTGGACTTTAGTTTTCCACTAAGCAGTACTAATGGTCATTTCAAAGAGAGATGTGGCCAACATAAAGTCTACATTTAAAATATTTATTCTCCAAAACATACAGAATGTTCAGATGTTGGCTAGTTGGTGGCAGTGGTACTGTACAACTGGGATATTTCAGTCTGAAAGTTATACACATTATAACTTTAGGGTATGAATAAACTTTGTGATACATATTTTTTCCAAAGCCGGACTTGAGTCTTGGTAGGTCTGAGGCCTTGTTATGCATTGGCTTGAGTCTTAGTATTCTGGGAATAGCTATTTTAGCAAAGATTTCAATTGTAAAGCACTATTTGATACAAATACAGTTGAACCCTCAAATCACATGTTTGTGTGAGAAATAAAATGGCCGATTAGAGTATGACGCACAGCATAAACAGCATTACATTCATTTATGATGGATGTAAATCGGTGGTGCGGGCCCTTTGTGGTATGAGGAAATGTTTGGCTATACCTTTTTACACACCGAAAACAAGCTTTGGATATCATCTCAAATTCAAAGTCTTGGTCATATGCCAAAAGAGGCTTTTTCCATAACTCTCCAAAGCAAACTTTTTGTGTATGGGGAGAAATACAACTTCCAAAAATGGGTGTTTTACTGATATTGATTAAAACATGTGTACTCCCTAGCATGGGAAAGCTCAGCATATTACGTGAAAAATATGAACGTAGCAGGTTTAAATAAGTCCATGTTGTTTTAAAGGGAATCCCCAAACTAGACGATCAACATAAAGACACAAATTAGTAGATGAAGCAATTACTGCCCAGAGGGATTAATAACTTGAGCAGTTATGGTGTATTAGAAATGAGTAACAGTAATGAGTAATGTATTTCATTTTTCCAGTCAAGTGGTTAGATGCATACGATAGATTACAGGCTCTTAGCAGTCCACTGGCATTGAAACATTGGAACACTATATTTGATAGGTCATTGTAATATACAGAGCACATTCATCAAATGGCAAAAATAACTCTTGGTCCAAATGGAAAAGCAGCATGCTACTAAAGCACAAGGCCGTCTAGTGTAATATTGATTAGTAAGATAAATAAGCAACAATTTGCCATCTCTATAACCTTTAGAAGAAACACTCAAGAAACTCCATCAATGGATGAATTCCCTTGAACCTTTATGCATTCCCCCAAATAAATACGCCCACAGAGCAGCACATGGACAACTGAGCTAATATTTTCTCTGATGTGATAACATCAGAAGTGCAGTGGAACTCTCCCAAAGTCGACATACAGTAGGTCACCGAGCCAAAAGCCCACAGTCAATGTTTCAACATCAAATGACCAATTATTAAGTCAGTGCGCCTGTTTGGACCACCGCCTGCTAGCTCTTAAATAATACGGCCATTTTAAGAGTGCCACACACACACACACACACACACACACACACACACACACACACACACACACACACACACACACACACACACACACACACACACACACACACACACACACACACACACACACACACACACACACACACACACACACACACACACACACACACACACACACACACACACACATTCATATCAATGCTCTCAACCTTTGGGTGCTGATAAGGCTCGCCTAAATATTTGTCTTGAGTCGAGCGTTGAGAGAGCCAGCTGAGTCCTGTGCTGTTCAGACAGTCTTACTATTATTACTATTATTATTACTCCCAGTTTCTTTGTGCCAGAATCGGACAAACAAAGCTGGTTATGACCCAGAGGGTTTGGGTGGTCCCCAGCACCCTTAACTCATCCATCAACCAAATGTATCCCGACACATACAGTGCTCAGTACAGCAACACGAAAAACAAACGAAGCACTGTTGGCACCCTGAGTACCGGATATTTAACCCACACCATGATACAGTTACATGAGTTGTGATGATACTGTGACTCATAGCATGTCGGCTCGTATCAAGAGAATCCTGACACAACTCTAGGTCATGCTATTACATTTCTGAGACATTTTAATTCCGGAAAAAGTATAGGTTTGCTCAAAAAAATTATCATTAAGACAAATATTAATAAAAGTCATGTTACAACGAAAGTAAACCTAAAAAACATCCTATTCTTAATTTAGACACAGTTTTTGAAAATAAAACAATACAAAAACCAAACACAAAATGGACAACCAACAATTCTAATATATAATAAGAACCATTAAGTTCTGTTCTGCTAAAGTTTGATGGGATGGATATTTTACTTTTTACTTACACACAGGAGGTTTTTAAGATGGTAGAAGCTCAGTGGAGGACCCAGGGTGCGATTTCGTCCAGGGAACTGTTTCAAGATCCTGCATTCAAATAAGTCTCAGTAATAAATGCGGTGTTTGTTACTTTACATTTGACTATCTAATACAAAATCTTAATCAACTAATAAATAAACATCGCAGCAGTTTACAAAGTAATTATTAGTAAGTATTCAAATCAGCTCCACCTTAACCAGTTGATATGGACACATTGATGCATCATTAATCATAATTTATTATATAGTAGTTTTAGTTTTGGTAATTAAGTGTGAAACAATCGAGATTCTAATGGCTAGCGCTCCAACACATTGTACGCAATATGCTAAGGGTCATCTCTAAGCGGTTGACCAATCACAACAGAGCCAGCCAGCTAACCAATCAGAGCAGACTAGGCTCTGGTTTCAGACAGAGGGTGAAAAGAGGTGCTGCAGCATAGGCAGTAGGAGAAAAAGAAAGAGCTTTTTGAACATTAAAGCGTGGAGACATGTCCCAGTGGAGGCACAACATACACATATGAACCTGAAAATTAGCATAATATGGCCACTATAAGTATCAAATCTGAGTACTTCCTCCACCAATGAGTAAACAGATGATATAGAGATATAGACAGTGCCTTTGTTCCTCAGCTGGACAGGCTCTCAGATGGGACACCGGGTCGTGTTGAGCAGTAGTCCGCTCTCCATATGGCTTCAATGGAATTTATGTTGGACAGGCACCAATAAGACAAATCTAGTTAGCAACATTAGGCGCATTCACACCGCAGTACTTTTCCCACAAAGGTTCATGAGAACTTAGTTCATGAGAACTCTTTAGTTCGCATGAACTAAGTTCAGATCGCGTTCACACCGGAATAAGTCCCTGGGGGTGGATTAGGCAAATGAAGCCGCTGACGTCACGTCTTCTTCTTCTGCTTTGGGTTTACTGGCAGGCCGCAAACCACTTCACGGCGTATACTGCCGCCTAAAGTCCACGGCCGGAAGTCCCCGGAGTTGGGGACTGTCCCAGCAGCTTCTACTGAAGCCTTCCGAGTAAATCGCCAGAACGCCAACACCTCCTCATCTCCACCGCTCCCATGTTTTATTTTGTGTTGCCATAAGTTAGTCTCTTTGCGTTTCTGCGCTGGGCTAATGCTAATAATGCTAATAATGCTAATGCGAGGATAATAAAATGGCGGCTTCACAACACTTTTTGGGAGTTTTACGGGGCGTGGTTTGCAATCCGCCCAGCCAATCAGACATAGGAACCTTTTTCTCCCACGAAAGTCCCTGCTCTCTAGCAGGGGGTAAAAAAGGTTCTCATTAACTAATTTTAGTTCCGGCTCTTTTTGGTGTGAACGCAACATTTCGGAACTATATCGGAACTAAAGTGGGAAAAGTACTGCGGTGTGAACGCGCCTATTATATCATCGGAGCCACATCTAATTTCAGCCCCAGTGTGTTTTAGTCGTCAGTGGCTCCCTCACTCTCCCCTTCCTCCCCTGCAACATGTTCAGTTCTCTTCTCTCCCTCCGTCCATCCGTCCATCTCTCTATGTGAGTGTCACCTGCCCTCCGAGCTGGCGACGCTGGGTCTCGGCCTTAGCGTGAGAGCCCCATTACCCTGACTGGAGGCTTTGTTTTCCCTGTGAATCTGCGAGAGAGTGTGTCTGTCTGTGTGTGTGTGTGTGTGTGTGTGTGTGTTGGAAGAGAATGTCAGAGAGACGGTGATTTGTTACATCAGTGAGCATTCCAGCTCCGAGATACTCAACAGCAGACAAATAAAGAGTGAACATTTTTTCTTGCTTACGTTCTATTTTTCCATCCAAATCTATTTTCTGTGAGTTATTTTAATGCAAATTGTTTTTGTGTTGATAAATCGCAGTGGAATTGAATAAATAATGACAGAGTCAGTTGAGACTGATTGTTTATAAAAGTTTGAAAGGTTTGCAGAGAAGTCACTCAACAGTTGCAAAGCAACACATGCCAGAGAAATAGATGAGGGAAATGTGTGTATAGGTGAGGTAAGAGTGTGTGTGTGTGTGCATGAGCGTTTTTGCAATCATGTTCAAGGTCTGTAAGGGTAAGCGCCACTTTGCTGTGTGTGTCTAAGCGCGGGGGCCACAGCTAACACCAAAAGGAGTGAAGAGATACCATCTGCCTTTACCCATCTAAATCTGTCTCACACACACATTTTTTCAAACACGTGGATATTGGAACCTAATAGATGTGCTTTCACTGATAAAAGAATAGCATGTCAAGGCAACAAACTACTATTTCACATTAATATAATCCATAAGAGCTGATTCAGACTCATTTTAAAACACACATTTAATTCAACTACTATCAAATACACATAGTAATGGGCATCTTATACAATAGTAACATTTTAATTGCAAGTACAGCAACTATAAATAACTCTTTCGATGCCACAAATGTGACAGAATGTGGATCACAGAATGTAATTACATGTTGACCATCGCCTTATTCCAATACAATGTTACATTTAACCAAATCTTCAGACTGAAGTCCAAGAAGACGATAACTAAAGTTCTGCTAAAAGGGACTCATTGTTAAGATTCTTAATTGTATTGTGTGCCTCTACTGTGACATCTTTACATGCTTTAATGTTCAAAAAGCTTTTTATTTTTCTCACACTGCCTCTTTTCACACTCTGTCTGAAACCAGAGCCCAGTCTGCTCTGATTGGTTAGCTGGCTGGCTCTGTTGTGATTGGTCAACCACTAAGAGATGTCCCGTCCCTTAGCCTATGACGTATTTAATAATTTGTAGAAAAATCTGACAACAACAATTTTATAGGGACCATTTCTTTGCATAGCTGGAAATGTTTTGTTTGTAATATTGATAACTTCAAACAGGTCATCTGTATCGATTTGCCTTCTTTAAGCGAAATGGCACAGATCCCACCAGAACCTCATCCATAAAATCCCAACTCTTGACCATCTACGGCACTCTCCTCCTGACAGCAGACGCGGGGACATTTCCTATGTCACCGCGCAGAAGTGCTGTGCTATTAGATTAGCTGCAGAGACTAAAGCCTCCGCCAGCATGAATGCGAATGAGCGACCAACAAGTCCATCACATTCCCTGTGGATGATGTCTTCAGCACAGCTCAAGGCGCCCGAAAAAGTGTGTGTGTGTGTGTGTGTGTGTGTGTAGAAGGCAGAATTTTGATGTAATTTGATCAGTAATGAATTTTGTGGGGTCAGGATGCAATGTGATGGGGGGGACAAGACCGAGAGGCGACTGACTAGTAGTGTCCGGGAGTCTCTAAAGTCTAATCTAATGAAGAAACACGGAGTGGGGGGAAAGGGGGGGTGGGGTCGGCTGTAAAAAAGAGAGATGAGAAGTGAGAGAGAGAGGGCGAGAGAGAGAGGCTACAAATGAGGTTAAGTCCTAACAGAGGGAAGTTGAGAGAAGGGGACTGGATATGGCTAAGGATGGTTTTTTTGGGGGGGGGTGATAGTCGATGCTAAATCCATTAGGGCCTTGTGACCCTACCCACTCCCCCATCCCTTCCCCAACACACCCCACCCCTGTGGCTGCTGCCGCTATGGAGTTACACGAACCCCCCCACACACACATATTCAAATCAAAGGAACTCTTGTTCACTTAAGGAGGGGGGGAAAGAGAAAGAGAGAGCACTGCCACTTCCTAAACGAGTTAACCATTTGGACTGTCAGGGCCAACGGCATGTCTGCTGCACACACACACACACACACACACACACACACACACACACACACACACACACACACACACACACACACACACACACACACACACACACACACACACACACACACACACACACACACACACACACACACACACACACACACACACACACACACACACACACACACACACACACACACACACACACACACACACACACACAAAGTAAAGCAAGGCATGTGCAGATATACCAAAACCTAGCAAGCAAACATATGCACACACACATTTATCCATCACTGGACCTTGACCTGGCAGCACTGTATTCTGGGTAATGCTAGTGAGGAAGTCAGGCTACCTAAAAAGTAATTTAGCTGCACTGGACCACAACAAATAGTTTTTTCGTGTGTGAAAATACTTATACTGCTAAAATATGTTAAATCCCTTTGCTCAAGGGCATTTATGCACTTTAAGAACATATTTTGGTTTGAGGTAGAATTATTGTATCACTGTAAGCCAAATGTTAAAGATATTCTTTATATTTACAAGGTTAAAAAGTTATTTAAAAGGCACTCTCATCAGAGTCATTATTTTGACAAGAGATGAGGTCGAAAAGTATTAGAAGACATTTGAAACTGTAGATTCTATATCTAAAAAACGGATTTACTCTGCGGTATATTTGTCACTTATGTATCAATAAGTATATCTTCTTTTCATTACCAAATCATTGTCTTTAAGCAACCTTTATCAGTAACCACACCCTAAAAAGTTTATATAAAAAAATTGGGTACCACTTTACAATAGAGGGTTTACGAATAGTTTGTAATTAATTAATTAATTAGGTTGTGAACACTTTATAAATCCTTAATAAGCTTTTATAAGACATGAGATAAACAGGGCACTTGTGGGCACTTGCTTGCCAAATAGAGAGCCCACATTTATCTGTACTGCTAAGCCTTATATTGGCTACCTTACTTTGTCTTCTTCATCAGCCAGCATCCTTGGTATCTGTTGTTCACTGAGTTGATTCTCCCCCCAATCCATCTTGATGTTTCTTGGCATCTCTTATGACCATCTATGAATGAATTACTAACATGTTTAACTGCCAAAAGGGAGTCTTATTGTAAAGTGTAAAACAAATCACCATCTATTGATGAGTCACTAACATGTATAACTACTGAAAGGGTGAGTTGTTTTAAAGTTGAATACACATGTCCATTTATGAATGAGTTATAACATTCACACATTTTTCACATGAGATGCAAAGTAAGATGCAAAAGAGCCAAGCAAAACATTTTCTTCACACATGAAGAAAATCAGGACTCAAAATAATAACTATTTAGTATGACTGATACACATATTTAAACATAAAAGCTTTTCTCAGACATAAATGAAAGACTTGGTAAGACATAATGGTACTCAGACTGGAAAGGCTTTGTGTATATTCTTGAACAAGCGTCCAAGCAGTCCATCGGGGTGAGCAGAGCCAAGCCAAGATGACCATTCAAGAACCTTGAGGTGTTCCTCCAACAAACTCTCTGTACGGTTTCCTCTCAGTCTACGGACATGTCCTTTGACGGTCGACCAAGCTCTTTCTATATGTGCTCTCTATAAATGCCGATCGTGAGAGCCGATCACATGACGTAAAATACATGACACTGTTCTCTGTGCGCGGCAAAACAAGCTCGCCAAAAAGGCTTCACCAGTCTGGCAGTATTTTAAGGTGTCCGAAAAAGACGATCCTGACAGAAATCCTGCAGCTCCGCCCGCTGTGACGGACCGGTGAGCGGAGCAACACACACTAAGAGTTAGACCTAACACACTTTTATCTACCTCTGGAACAAGCTAAACTAGTTATAAATATGTTTATTCTTCACTGTCGGGTCACTCAGTACTGGATCAGTGAGCTGCATGAGACGGATACTGACAGGCTGTCAGGAAAGAGAGAGAGAGAGAGAGAGAGGAAAAGAGAGGCTCCCGTTCTCCCGTGTTATTATCCAAAGTTAATGTAAACTTGAATAATGTACTTCCTTTGAATGTAATAATTATGTTGGTTGTTGTTTGTGGAAGTGCCAGTGACTGAGCCCCATTAACTGAGTTTTAAACATCACTTTAAATGGCAGATCCCCATAGGCCCCGCCCACTCGATCTGATCGGTGATCGGCCCCAAAATTGGCGATCGGAGCATCCCCAGAATACTCAAATAAAATAGTTTACTTTATCAGCATTGGTGTTACCAATGCTTACTATTTATTTGATACCAATTTGATAATACAATTAATAAAAAGAACACGGTTTGGGTTCATTCTTCAGATATGACTGACGTTAACGTGTAAGCTCAATAATGAACTCCAGCTCAACCAACCATATTGTAATATCTAAGTAATCATCTTGAAATATGACATTACTAATTGTAATATACACACATCTTATTGTGAGGTTGATTTCACATACACTACGCCGCTCTTCAACACTACTTTCACGTTAGCTTGTCTACATACTCGAGCATAGCACATTTAAATGAACCTTAGCGATGCATACAGTTACCTACCTAATAAAATATCTCTCTAACTTACAAGGATTACCTTATTTCACCAACCTCAAACAGAAGCCGTTTGTTCTACAGTGTTATCCCACTTAATGCTTAACACTTCTCTATTACGTTTGAACTTGGAGGCTACGATTAGCATCGTTAGCACATATGTAGCTACCACTTGCTTACTACATGCTAACGCAAGCCTTAACATTCATTAACGTTAGCTGACTAAAAATATAAGCAACACATAAATAAAGTACTCGAAATTCACTCACCATAAATCTGCATTCATGCACCGTCTGTTTTAAATGCGGAGCGAGTCACAATAGTCCGCCCTACTTTATGCATAACTTTGAGGCTTAATATAACTTAACATAATTATAAATGGTAGTAACTCATTAATAAATGGGAATGTGTTTTACACTTTACAAGGCTCCCTTTTGGCAGTTAGAAATGTTAGTAAACTCATAAATAAATGGAAAGAGATGCCAAGAAACATCAACTCAGTGAACAGCAGATACCAAGGATGCTGGCTGATGAAGAAGACGAAGTAAGCTAGGTAGCCAATATAAGGCTTAGTCATCTTGCCAAATAGTGAGCCTGTGTCGATGTATGAAAACTATGTTAGAACTGGTTTATAAATGGTTCTTAATCCATCCATCCATCCATCTTCTCCCGCTTATCCGTGGTCGGGTCGCGGGACCTAGTGGTTCCAGGGGACCTAGTGGTTTGCTAGGGACCAGCAAAATATATACATATAATTATTCTGGAAAAGGTTTTTAATGTTTAAGCCAAAAAGTATTAAGTATGATTAAAAACGTCTCAGAGCACTGAATGTACATTTTCAGGAAACAAGGATTTGTTTGTAAATTAAGAATATAATGTAACATAACAATTTCTTTAAACCTAGGGTTCTTAATGATTAATAAAATGTTTACAACCTAATGAATAACCTAATTATAAACCCTTTATGAATCCTTTATAAGGGTAGTCTTATTGTGAAGTGGTACCAAAAATGGATCAGAATAAATGTAGCAGGATTAACTTCCCTGTATTCCATTTGGATCTCAAGTAATCCCTGAGTGACAGACCTAGAAATAGCAACGGAAGAGGACATTCGACGTGTTTGTATGTGCATGCATTTGTGTGTTGAACAATCTCTAATTACCCGTAGCAGATCCCACTATATCCCTGGAGGGGGACTCGGACATGGCGTCGGCCAGTCTCTCCCGGAGGCCTTCGTCGCTGGCGTCCACGGAGCCATAGTTGTGACGGGGTACGCCGAAGCTCTCCGGCCAGCTGCCACACACCTCCAGCAGGGTCACGCCGCGTCCCTCAAACTGACCTGCATGTAAAAAACAAACACCTGGTTAGGACTCTTTTGATGACCAGATAGATTGAGGAATGCAGCAATATTTGCAGCTCTACCGACCATCCAATAATGAGCTGAATTGCAGGATCAGGATCGAGGCAATTTATTACTTGATTACAATATCTTGCCCATGACATTTGGACATGTTGACTGCAGAGCATGGGGATCAAACCTAGGCCTGTCACGATAATTAATTTTGTTGGACGATACATTTTCCTGGAAATTATTGCGATAAACGATAATATTGTCGGCACCGTTGTAAGACCATTTTAGACCACTGACATAATGATAAAATATAATTATAATTCAAGTACATCCTTTCAAACATAACTTTTTATTGAACTTTCAACATTGCAAATGAAATGTGAAATAATATTAAAATACATAAATTATATATAGTAAATAAAAAAAATTAATTAAATTATAAAAAAATTATTAAATCACACACAACCAAAACAATAAAGTAAATAGACTCAGGCTGGAAAACAGAGCTCTCTCTATCTATCTATCTATCTATCTATCTATCTATCTATCTATCTATCTATCTATCTATCTATCTATCTATCTATATTATATACATATATATAAATATATATATATATAAATAAATAAATACATAACTATATGGGCACACATTGTCTCACAAGAAAAAGAAAAAAACTCCTTAAAATAGCAGTCAAGTGTACAGTCCACTGTCCATTATGAGGGCCGTACAGGCCGTAATTCATACTGGTCCTCTCCATACATACATTCTCCTTTTACATACATACATTTTCACTCTCACACACGTATATATTTACACTCACAGATTCATACATTCTGCTCTCATATTATCATATTTCAATGCACACATTCATACACTGTCACTCACACATTTTTACATTTTGTTCTCATATTCATATATTTTGACGCTCATATTTATACATTTTGCTCTCATGCACATTCATTCAATGTTTACATTTAATATTATAAATAATATATGCATGTCTGAAGAGAATATATGTATGCAAAAGAAGAATGCATGTATGAAGACAATATATGTATGCAAGAGAAGAATGTATGTATGTATGAAGACAATATATGTATGCAAGAGAAGAATGCATGTATGTGTGACAGAAAGTATAGTGGAAATGGAAGGAGGATGGTTGAAATGGAAGGCAGGTCATTATCGCGCTGTGATTGGCTCAGAAGGTCGAGCGGGGCGGGCTCATGTTCAGAACTTCTGATTCAAATCAACATGATGGAGGGAGATGAATCCGTGTATCTACGGACCATTTCTTTTTCTTTATTAAACAAGTACACGGAAGAGTGTCTGCGAGGCGTTTTTGTTTTTTACCTTACTAAATGGTCATTGTAGCGAGGGGGGGGGGGCGCGAAACCCCCCACCCCTCACGGCGTGCCTGGCCGGCAGCCACAGCGCGCCGGGCAAAAATGGTGGTCACACCCTTATGTAAACAAACACGCATGTAAACGGCAATTTATCGAGGTCAGAAAAGTTATCGAGTTAATTTATTGTACGATAAGTCAATGAATTGCTTATCGCGACAGGCCTAATCAGACCATTGAACATCTCATTGCTCGATGCCAATTTTCCAACTAACCAATGCAGTTATAGGGTTAGGTCTAGGATAGGGTTAGGGTAAGCAACATGTATAGGTTAAAACAATTCACCTCACTCTTAAGCCTCGTAAACCATTTAAAAAGCATCCTCGATCAGCTGGAAAAGAAATGATCACAAAGCTGAAACAAGGGCTGTCCTTCCGAGATCATGAAAGTCGTCTTAAGAGATGAGTGGTTTCCTAGAGTACACAAACTACTGAAAACATATGATGATCTTATAGAATATGATAACTTGCTTTAAAAATAACCACAACCGTAAACATGAATTGCAGAAATAAGCAAAAAAACAAACACTCACATAAATGAAAATGTCTTATAAGTCAACAAGAATGTAAAACTATTAGGTACACTTGCAACGTATGGCGAACATATTTGTTGGGCCATTGCTAAACATCTGACAGCATCTTGTTTTTGCTTAATGAATGGATTTATCTGACTACCTCAGTAGTGTGTAAGCTTTTTTTGTATAGTAAATACTTTCCCACACTGAATTTAATGCGACATGTTTTGACACCAGATCTGTTTTCTTAACAAAAACAAATTGAATTTACATTTCAAAGTATGACTCTTTGTTTCCGTATTAAATACAAAAGCCAAACATCTCTGCCTGAACGTAAATGAACTACACACCAGCTCCACTGAGGTCCACCGGTTCAGCTGGTTTAAAGTCACAAACACACACATTACAAACAACTTGTGAGCACACCACAATCTTCATGCCTGTCAAACCAAATCCACACAGACCTACACTGCACCTTAATCTGTTCTCCTTTCTGTCTGCCGTAATTTCTGCAATCAGAGAGATCTTGTGCTTTGGAGCCAGAGAGTCTGCAACCTGTTTCTGTGTGTGTGTGTGTGTGTGTGTGTGTGTGTGTGTGTGTTGTGTGTGTGATAAGGCAGCCAGGCACGCCGCCATGCAGACACTAAAACAACTGGATTATTCTATCAGTTCATTTGAATTGGTCACTGTGGCTGCCAGCACTGAGAGGTGATAAAGGCCGAAAGGGACGATTTAGAGGTGATGTCAGTAAAATGCTCCCGTGTGACTCAGCATGCTAAAAAGCAACGATACAAACACGTGACCTCTCGGCTTCCTTTTCTGCTTTATCTTTATCATCATGATTATCATCATCAGGTCAATTATGTCTCTATGTGACAGACGGGGAGGCACAGGAAACGACTCCAACAAGCACACTCACTCAATATCAACTTGATTCAAACTGTTATCTGGGGGGAAAACCTGCCCAAGTGGCACATCCGAGAGGAAGAGTCCAACACAGATCACTCAGTGGCACCAGTATACAGGTGACACTGGCAATCCTGGTCTGCTAAACAAAGCTTGTATACAACAAAACGCCATTTTCAACCATGCATTTGAAATGTTGACTGCAGGGGCTACGGGTTGAACCGCTCCTACCTGTGATTGGTAGATGGTTATTTAACCCCTAAACCACAGCAGTCCCATAACGCAACGCCACTAGTCCAACTCAGCCAGCTAGTGAAGAGCATCCATAAGACCATGATGATTCATTCAAGTCACATATATAATATATTATATACAAAATCATTATCTGTGTTATTAGTGATACAAGTATTATCAATACCCTCATAATGTGCAATA
>NC_047515.1:8544697-8549697 GCF_902827115.2 Pseudochaenichthys georgianus | reverse complement strand
AGTTCTTATACAGAAATGTATCATTTATAGGACTTTCTTTCAAAAATTATTCGTATATTATGGATAGTGATACTTTAATGCGACATTTGTAATCTGAAAAGTAATTGTAAACAAGCCCTTTTATGTTTTTGTTGGGTTTTCCCTTTCCTGTAGTGTATAATATAGGCTTTTGTGCATGCAATGGTTTGCAAATGCTCAAATCCAAAAGTTCCCCAGAGGGAGTTTCTCTACCAAACAACCCTGCCTGAAACGCCTCCATTGGACTCCTCCATTTATTTCTGTATGATAGTGACATCACTATTTAACACTCACACTCCTATTGGCTAGCGCTTCAACACATTACAGGTGATAGGCTAAGGGGCGGGACATATCTAAGCGGTTGAACAATCACATCAATGATCACTTTTTGAACATTAAAGCATGTAAACATGTCACAGTGGAGAAAGAAAATACAAATATGACCTAAAAACGAGCGTAATAGGGCGCTTTTAAGCTGTCAGAAACATTGAATGGAGTACAAATAATACATTGCCTTTTTTAATTTAGTGGAGCCAAGTACAAGTACTTCAGTATTCTACTTAGGTACTTTAATAAATGTACTTAGTTACCTGCAACCATTGACAAAAACAAAAAGTAACAAGCATGCTTAATTTATGAACATTTTGGAAATGTTACAATTGATACAAAGGGCATGTACTTAAAGGTGGGGTATGTCATTTTGGAGAAACCAGCTCGAGTGCGCTCGAATTTGAAAATACACAACCGGGAAAAATCTGCCTCTTCCTTCAGACTTCCTTACAGAGCCCTCCTCCAACACACACGAACGCGCACATGACCAATGAGGGCACGAGATAAGTTTGTGCACAGATGGAAGGCTGACAGGCAGGTAGGCCATCCAGTTACTTTAGCCGGGCCGGGTCAGATTATTGGTCGTGCTTTTTACAGAGCCACGGCTTCCACAGATGACATTTTTGAATGTATTTATTGTTAAAGCATTTCATATATTCATTTCTAACCGGGATGTTAAGAGCATTCCATGGAATATAACAAAAAGTGTTTTCTGAAATAAATTACATACCCCACCTTTAATATAAACATCCACATGTGATGCGGAATTTATTGTATTTAATTTCCCCTTTAAATGTTTGGAAATGCAGGGGATGCAATGTTAGCAGGAGGAGGATTCAGAACCCACGCCCTGGATGGCTGTTTTCCCTCCATCATGTTAAAAACCCGGCAGGATTAAAAGACACTCTCCGCCCAGCTGTTAGCCCCCACATACTGGCCCTACTCATCCCTTCAGCCAGTGCTACTTTCCTTAAAGATTTAATCACACTGCGGGCCGGATGTTTGTGTGTGTGTGTGTGTGTGTGTGTGTGTGTGTCCTGTGTGTGTGAGTGAGTTTGTACCTTTACAACTGGGGCTTAGGATGGCACAGTTGGATATGAACACACATCACATGTGCACCTCACAATACAATGGCCAAGCAGGAGTGAGTGCTTTAATGTAATACTGTGGCCATTCAGCATGCTGATTCAGTGGGCTTACATTATTACATTTTAAATACAAAAAACAGCAAACAAATACGAAAACAAAAAAACAAACATTTAACTTATTTCTCTCTTAAATTCTGTTTACCATATCATATCATAACTTGTCAATTAACTAAGTTCAACAGCATTTATTCTTTAGATTTTAGGCCGCGGCATATATACATTTATACAGTTCAATACCGGTTGAGAACATTGTCTCAATCAAAGAGCTACCTTGGGGCCTTCAATTAAATTTGCCAGGTTATAATTTTCGGAAAATAAAGTAATATGTACGGCAAAGTACGGTTTGGAAACTATATCATTTCCTTTTTGACGGGCATGCATAACACGGCATAACACTGGAGCCTCGCTGCGGGGACACTTTGGGACTGTTCCGAGTTTGTTCTAATCTGTCAAAATGACTGCTTTCAGATTTTTCCATCATTGTTAAAAAAATCCATCCTAGATGGAAAATATTCGGTTAACGTGACCACTGGATCTGACAAATTAATTTCTGCTCAAGGCTACATTAGCCGCCACTAGCACCACATACATGACGTTTTTAAGAAGGGAAAATGATGCATGAAATAAAAAAAACATTATCTCTGCTGCTGCATTGATATCGATACCATTTCTTTTTAAGTCCATTATGAATCCAACAAGGTAATGAAAGTCGAATAGGAAATCGTTGAGGTACTCTTTTATGAGAGACCTGAGCCCTCAAGGTATTTCTTAAGGCTCCTGGTGGACAAACACTTCAAGCAAGGCTTGAATTCGTTCATTATTAGCCACCTGTATCTCAGATGTTGGAATTTTTTTTTTCTTTTAGTTGAATTGACCCTCAAATATTTCCATCACATCTCAGCTGGTGGCTGTGGTTTACAGTGCAGAGACTGTTACATGTGTTAAAGAAATGCTACACCACATAGTGACTACCTTACAGAAGAGCGCCACTTAAGTTCCACTACAAAAAATGTCACTTCAGAAAAATCACATATTCAACAAATTTCCAGAGAGTACGTTTTAACCTGACCCTAGCACGCACACACACCCCCCACCACCCCCACACACACACACACACACACACACACCACACACACACACCAACACACACACACACACACACACACACACACACACACACCACACACACACACACACCACCACACACACACACAACCCACACACACACACACACACACACACACACACAACACACACACACACACGTGAAGGTATAATGTTCTGCTGCCTCATGCCGCTGTTTCTGGGTTACCAGAGCAGTTAAAATGCTAATGCCCAGTTAATGCTAATTCAATTAGGCTTAAGTGCGAGGGGCCTGATCGAACTAATACCTTTATTATGGGTGTTTTATAATATGTAATGGTGCGTGTACGTAGGTGTTAGTGCCTATGTGTGTGAAAAGGAAGAGAGTGTACTTGAGTGGTGTTACTGGAAAGTAAGGCAATGGGAAAACAGGAACAGTCTGTTACTGACAAACAGATCGTAAATCAGGTGGGGGTTCAGATGGGAGTTTATTAGGCACACCTCTAAAATCTAATGTGATCCAATACAACAGCTTTGCCATTACATTGTTCAACCCAGTCTCACAGCATTTCGTGTTATTGTCACGAAATTAATGGAATCTATTGATTCGTGTTCACCAACACGATTTTCACATTTTTTTCGTGTCACACAGAACGATTTTAAAAGCAATGTATTTCTATTGGTAGTATGTTTCGTGCCTGCACCACGTCTTTTGTCCGGTCGGGTCATGGAATACCAGAAGTTGTGTGGTTCATAAAAAATGGTCTTACTCAATATCTTACCCTAAAAATATCTCTTTTATTTTAAATTGTATAATGTCGGAGTTTTTTTGCCGTCCGCGAGGAAAAGTAATGGGGCTCAGAGCCTCAGAATACTGAAATATGCATCTTTTTTTCCTTCTAATGTGTTATTATTTACATTGCTTTTAAAATCGTTTTGTGTGACACGAGGAAAAATGGCGAAATCGTGTTGGTGAACTATAACACGAAATGCCGTGAGACTGTGTTGCATTGTTACCTTGTGGATTTGCTGTGGTAAATACGTTTTAGATGAATTATTATGTCAATCTGGTTAACCACAATAATAATAATACTATTATAACATGACTTGTGTCGCTTAGAGCTGCTGTGATCACCCTCTGTATAATGTGTGCTATACTGTACAATGCATATCATCTCTGCCAGTAACATATGGCGAGCACCATCTGTTTCTACAGTGGGGACTGTTTCCGCTATCTCACACTACTTGAGCATGGTTTGACAATATGCCTACACAAATGCTAGTGAACATTACATCGAGGTAGTTATGGTTATTACTCATATTAAGTTGTCTCAAGTCAATTCAATGCATTTCTTTTGGAATGTTAAGTCAAACTAGGTAATGTGGTTAATTTGCGTACATTTCTTTTAATGTGTCAAGTTATCCAGATTGATTGCAAGCCCAATCATTAACAACCCTAAGATACATGTATCTTAAAACTTGATCTGAAAAAATAAAATGTTTCAATCAGTCTGTGTTTAGTGGAAAGGTGAAGACATTGATCATATGAGAGTGAGATGGCACTGAGAGGTCAGCGCATCTCAGTACATCAGCAATATTCTGTATTGCATGTAGCATGGTGTAAATGCAGAGTACATTCATTTGTTCATACTCGAGTAAAATGACACCATTCACATGTGATATAGATTTCTTCACAGAAACACACTTTAATAGACTTTCTCTTTCACACATACTTCCTTGACTGTGCCGTGAACCTTCGCTGACATCCCCTCAGGCTGTGTGTGTCTGTGTGTGTGTGTCAGGGAGACAGTGAGCGGGAGAGAGTGTCTCTGATATCCTCAGGGAAACACTGAGAGTGCTAGCTAGCTGGCGGAGTAGGTTTGTGGTGCTGTGTTAATGGAGATGTAAGCTCACAGGATTAGCACCCATAGGTAGGTATGTGTGCGTGCGTGTGTGTGCAAGTGTGTGTGTATTCTTGACAGGCACAGCCTTTCTTTCATTACATTAAGGGCAAAGCCTCTAAATCATTTACTCCCTTTGCAGTCTCAGTGGTGTCGGTAAAGTGTTAGTACCCCATCAATACCGGGGTCTGCCTCAAGGCACTTTACTCACTACCACTCACACACTAACACATACTCACACACCAAAACACATGGCGTTCAGATATTACGACGCATTAACCTTAACGCAGTTAATTGCAGTCATGTTCACTAACCCAGCGCACACACATTACCACCCACTAAGCTAATTCGAGGCATGTCAAATGACACATCAGCAGTGCTTTGCTAACTATTAGGCTTAACGCTCTAACGGCAAGCACGGCTTGTATGTGTCTGCCTCACTACCATATATTTTCACATTCACACACACTCTCACAGACACATATACAAACAGAGATTTCCTTGAAGCCTAAGCCTAATG
>NC_047515.1:8538671-8544197 GCF_902827115.2 Pseudochaenichthys georgianus | reverse complement strand
GTTGCACAGAGATCAGGTAAACACACATGGACCGTGTGAGTGCATGTGTTTCCTTGGGGGCTGATTATGCTGGTTTGTTAGATCAAGTGGTGTACAAACACAGTGATGTGGGCACCTAAGAGAAGACAACCGCTGAGAGGGCTTTAACGATCATACAATAACAAATAAACCCATACCAGCCATTTGTAAATTGCAGGGTGAGAGACACAAACACCTCACCTTAAGACAAACTAGGGTGTGTCAAAGTAGAGAGGGACAGTCATTTACCTCAAACCCCAGTCACAAATTATTGTATTCCTAATAAACATATTCCAGAGGGGTTAAATATAGTTTTTTGAGACATTTTAAAGAAACAATGCATTATTTAGAAGTTTGCTTTACATATCCTCCAATACAACAGTTTACCAGGCACATTTTCAACACCTATTGGCGGCCTCGGCATTGTGTGCAAAGCGGGTAGTGGTAGCAAATATGATCAACTATATTAAGGATTACAATGTATTTTGTAGCATTTCTGTATGAGTAACAACAATTCGTCAAACACAGTGTGCAAAATACCAACATATGACTTTATGAGAGAATGAGTAAGGCAACATATCATCCTTTCTCAAAGTCTTACTCAACAAGGGACTGTATGCAGCAACATCACCTCAGTAAATGCTTCTGTTAGGCTGGAAAGTCAATAGAAAGGCAATAAGTAAGACAGACAGCGTCCAACATATGGACAGCGGCAACAGTTTGGTCAAACAGATCAATCATAAAGTATCATTGTCAGCAATGACTAGGCTACGGATTGTGTACATGTATTCAGAAAGTTGCATCTCGATAAAGGAATTCTAGGCGTACTACAAGACAGTAACAACTGAGAAACACATATGTAAGGGTGTATTATGGGTTTTAAGAGAAACAAATGGCAGCAATGCTCAGTTTGTCCAACTTGTGAAAAATAAAGAGATTAAAAGAAGCAAAGTACATTTGAAGCAAGCAACATGCTTTTTATATCTGGATACATGTCAAGTGTACACTATGTAAGGGTCAGACTATCACTTATTCAGGCTGGCTGCAAATTGACACAGTTGCAGACGGGGATAGTAATTCAATATGCTGATAGAAAACAGCTGAGAGTAATTAGGGAAGTTACTGTGTGGACAAGCTTGTTTTGACAATGGAACATATACTGTTGAGTACACCAAGCACTGGCTCTCCTTAACCATTTAGTCTAAAATCGTTTGCACCCAAATGAACAGGAATCCAGTCATTCTGGCATGGTTTGACCCCGGCTCTGGTTGGCTGTTGATGGTTTTGCCTCAGTAATGAGTGTCGTAGGAAAAAAAGGGTGTGGAGGTGAAAAAAAAGGAGTAAAAGTTGCTTTGAAAAAGATCTCTCCCTCGTGCTGTTGTTGGTTTTCCAGAGAACATTAATAATGGCCTGAAGGGGACACTGATTAGAAGGCGGCCATATATTTAACACTAAGCAGACCTGTTAAAGGGTGTGTTTACTGACAAATGAGGAGGCATGCTTTGACAGCCTATAAGTATAACCTATATCTGTACAAGTGTAGCGTTTGTATGAAAGTGGTGGGTTTTGGTGCAAATGAAAAGTCAGATTTCACCGTAAAAATACGGGCATTTAAAAGTGAAAAGGTTTCATTCTTTAAATTGTCCAGGAGGTATCATTTTCTTGCTCAATAATTGTGAACCAATCACAATTAGTTGGATGGACTTGCATTTACATAATACTTGTAGTATATTGAATCCCGAAACAAATCTGCTCCTGAACCCCAATATGTTCTGGCTGAACCAAACCTAAACCAACGTTGTCCTCAAAGACATTCAGCCTCCTAACTTGTTGCATGCTGGGTACTGATAATTCCTGGATCACTAGAGAGTTGTCCCACTTATCTGCCAATGAAAGCAAACTGTATCTTCTCTAACTTATGACATTACTACACTATAGAAACACACAAAGAAAGGTCATGCAGAAACCAGCATCTACAGGGTTCAACATGTAAAACTATCGATGAAATTACATCAAACTACAAAAGTAATTAGTAAAACAATTATTTGAATGAATTCAATTTCTAAAACTATAAATCAGATAAAACAAGAGGAAGTCAGTGTCATAAGTATATGATCATTGGTTGAACACTGTTCATGGGAATCGTCATCACAGACAACGGAACTGAGAAATGGCTGTATTTCTTTCAAAACGTTAGAAGGGGAAATTCACCAGCCAGGTTTGCATCAACTTGTACAGAGAAGCATTAGAAAGCATCCTGAAACTGGAACCGCCGCGGGGCGTGAGATGTGCTCAGTCCAGGACAGGAGGGCTCTACATTGGGGGATTCAAACCAGAACCCAGAACATCGTTGGCACCCATCCACGAGGAGTCAGCTGGATAGGTGAGGTGCTGTCTTTGCACCAAGAACAAAGTATGTTATAAGGCAAGGAATCTAGAAGAATCTGCTGCTTTACTTCTGTGCAATCCTGTATTGACATATCATGACAATACATTCTTGAATCCAGAATACTCTCCCGACAGAGCTGACACAAAGCATCTCTCATCAGGTCAGAGATGTGGCGCCCACACAACTAAAACTCCCTTCGGGCCGCGAGACATTGTTTTTCATCAAACCAAAACAAAGGTTGGGGAGTGTACGCTTCATGGTGCTAGCATGACCAGCTAATTGATTTCAGGCCAGATCGTGTTGCTGTGTAATGGAGCAGGCTAACGTGATGATGAAGCTGGGATGGTCATGGTGATGACTTTCACAGGACTCCAGCCTCATTTGTTTGTTTGACAGACTGCAGGGGTGTGTGTGTGTGTGTGTGTGCACACGTGTGTTTCTCCCATTTGGCATAAAGGATATGGATTAAGCTATAGAGGTGACAGATGATATGTTTACAGGAGAATGTTTGCTTTCTGCACGATATTCAATTACAGGGTGTGTGTGTGTGTCACCGCCTATGAATAAACGCGTGTGTGAGAAAGACGGAGTGTGTGCATACCTAGTCATACGTGCGTTACAGGCTGTATTTGAAAGGGTCACAGGCCTTTATCAATCACACAGAATTTGCTTTCCTTCCTTCCTCCTCTCAGTCTCTCGCCACAATCCAACCCCCACACTACTTAACTTCTTATTTTCTCTGGGAAGTAGTCCAGTCCAAATCTAAACTGGGGCTGTCCACTGTTTACTGGAGTTCTGACACAGCACAAATAAATACCTAAACGCTTTCTACCAAACAGACTTACTCATATACAATGCTGCCCCAGAAACCCCATCGCCTGGAAAAGCCAGTCTGGGTGGTGGAGGGATGTTGCGGTATCAGTACAGTTGGTGCTACTAAACAACTTGTGGCGAGATGTGGCATTGCATCCTGTGATGTCACATAAAGCAAACAGAGCAATATTATTTCATCTAAATGCCTTAAATAAATGATGATGACGTTTAGCAGGCACTTAGACAGGAAATGGCCCAGCATTATAACAACATCAAGGACGGTGCTGGTGGACAATTGTTTAAGGTACATGTAAAACAATAAAAGAGGATCCAGGAAAGCAAGATTTGACGAAAATCGAAGAACTTGAAGCGTTATCAGACAGCCAAAACGGCACAGCAGTGTTTGTCACTAAAAGTCTGGAGACCTTAACAAACTCTGGAAATTGTACTTGTGCATATTTGATAGGCCAATGCAGTTCCTTGCTAGATGAGGCAGAATTATGCTTTTTTTTGCAAGACAAAGCTGAGTTTTAAGTCCTTTGTGTTAACATCCTCCCTGAGCCAACAAAGCTGTCCTATTCATATACATGAGAAGGCTGCGTCTCATCAAGCAGAGCTGTTATCTGTCTGAGCATGACCTTACCTGACTAGGACCTCTTGTGGCCATATTCATTTTGTCAATGGAGCAAATGTAAAAATACTATGACTGTTACATTTTTTTTTGGTAAGGGTCAGAGTAGAAGGATAGGTCAAGTCAACACAGTATCTTTAAAACTGACATTCAGGTTACACGAGAGAATAACTGCTTCGTACAAAGTGTTATCCTACCATGTCAGAAACCAAAAGAATAACTGTTCCAAACGGCCACACTCGAAGATGGAGTGAAAAGCTAGTAATCAAGTAGAGGGGCAAAACACAACATCATTAAATACATACATCATTTGAGTATGGGCACAACAAAACACATTTTTACAGTCCGTCCTTGTAGCTGGCAAGGTGGGTTTACAAGTTGAATTGCCCCATTACAACATTGGAAAGGTGTTTTGGGGAGAGGGGTTCCACCCAGCTAATCGGCCATTGGTCAAGCAGATCTGAAACTGAAGTATACTGATGCCTTGATCTATAACTTCTATAACGCTAACCCACTTACTCATGCCCCGACTGCCAGGCTGAAAACATGCATGGTGCTATATGCTGTGCGAACACTGTACCGTGCCTGTCCTCTTCTCAGGGGGGCAGACGAAGAGGATTCCAAAAGCCAAAGCCTTGTGTTGCTGAAAATCCTCCACAATCCCATTTGATCTTAACGCTCTGCCTCGCCTAATGTGTCCCTAAGCTGCCCTTATCACACCACAGAGAGGGGATAGACTACAGATATGTACAGTTGCATTGGTGGAAGGTTTGGGTATGCTTTTGCATCAGACACCTTCACAAAACAAGTCGGATGTATCACATGCTAAATCCTGCACGACATCCACAGGTAAGAAGAAACTAATGTCCAAGTGGTAGGACATCCAGGGAGGACAGAGATGGAGACAGAGAGAGAGAGAGACAAGCAAGCAGCTGAGGTGGAAAGAAAAGCATTACGAGCCAACCCTACTCCACTAGTCTGTTCATTCTAAGCAAATAAATCCTCCATTATCGCGAATCCCTCTTGGGCCTAAAAGCAAGCAACTTACAGGGAATTAATTGTATTGTAGCGAGGGGAGGGGAGAGCCCATTTCATTTCCTTGTCAAGTTTGGGGAGCGTTGTATTGGAAGCCAAACAGCCACCTGGGACTGGCCTCCTCTCCTCTTTGCTCTCATCTCCTTGTTTGTGCCTCTCCAAAACCATTTGTCTGTCTGTTGCGCCGCAAGGCAGGCCTGTCTCCTCTTCTGTCTGTTCAGACATCTCTTTGTTGTGTTTCATCGACACACATCCAAGGTCTCTCTTTATGTAAGACAAGGCTCTGACTAAACGTGTTACCATATTGTTTACAAGTTGCTTGGATCCACAAGCTCAGTCTGTTGTGTGGTTGCTGAGTCATCAGATGGAACCAGTGGCTAGCTTGGACACTGATGAGCAGACACTGAGTGAGTCCCTAGCAGGAGAGTGTGTGGTTTCGGATATGTGTAAGAACTTGTCAGACTGAATTCATATGAATACCAATCGAGCTGGAAAAGTAAACTAAGGAAAAATAAATGTGTGTGAATAAGTGTGCATGCGTCCAACTTGTGGCCGGCCAAGCCTCCTCAGACCTCTAAACAAGCACCGTAAATTCACCCTCCACTTACCTGCAGTAAAAATGTCAGGATGGAGGCTTTTA
>NC_047515.1:8491171-8536171 GCF_902827115.2 Pseudochaenichthys georgianus | reverse complement strand
ACACACACACACACACACACACACACACACACACACACACACACACACACACACACACACACACACACACACACACACACACACACACACACACACACACACACACACACACACACACGCCTGCCAAGTGCAGGAGACAGCCTCCATTGAGAAAACCAACGAGCTGTGCCTCTCCTGAGACTGAAGCACACACACATGCACACTGTAACACAAAGACACACACCAATGCTATCACGGGCAGCATCAAAGTGCAAGCCAGTGGCTGTGACAGAGCTGCCTGCAAACACCATCAGTGAACGCACATTCATGATATTTACTTCCCTTCATAGACACTTCATAGAGTGGAAACGTACTGCAGTGTGTGTGTGTGTGTGTTTCTCCTTGCAGCACACAAGGAGGAACTCCCCAAAGAAACCCCCTTATGTTGGGGGAATAGAACAAGCCTCGGTGTACAGTAGCATGCTAAAATGATACCGCGGCTTCACTTTATTCTGTGTTTAAAACAAATAAAGACAAATACACAATCAAACTGATAACAAGTGTTGACATATATCATCATGCTATCATGGACCTTGCATCTTAAATAATTAAGTTTAGTAATATATAAGTAATACATATTGCAGTAGATTGTGTGTCCATGAAAAGTGCTTGATTCCAATGAGCTATTTTGAGATATAAAGTGCTAATTTGTAAAACTATTGGGTTCAGACCAAAGATCTAAGCCTGGTTTAACACAAATGCATTTGGACAGTTTAGATGATGTCTGATTATTTTAAAACTAAAATACCTCTTCAATCGTAGAATAAAGTCAACTCCAGTAAATAACGCACAGAAGAAAACAACTCGATCCAACATGGTAACCGCGGGAACAAAAAGTATACACATAAACCAAATGAAGAATAACATCTGAATGATGCATGCAGGTTGTGTCCTCTGTTTATCCTTCTGTTTTAAATGCATTTAAATGTCAATTATACTCCATGTACATTTGAATTCCATCTAACGTTATCATACATATCAGTTTACGTGTGGTGCTCTTTTGTGTGTGTCTAATATAAAATGATTTAGTTGACACTTGCACTGTCAGGTTTACAAAAAGAAACCATTTCGAGTGATGTGACTTCTTCACAGGAAGCTCTGGACAGAGAGAGAGAATGGAGACACGAGACGATGAAAAAGGCCAACAGGGTGAGGTAACTATGTGCAGATGGACCCTGTGTGTGTGTGTGTGCGCGCGCATTTGTGTGTGTGTGCAGGCAGCTGCAGGAAGGATCCTGCTGAGAAAGAGCAGAACGTCTTGTCATCCACTGTGGCCACAACATCAAGACACACTCACGCGCGCATACACATCAAAGAGTGTGTGGCCAGTACTGTTCCAGCACTATGGCGGTGTGGGGAAACAAACAACAGCGCCACACACACACTCAGACATACACACACAATCTTCTGACTCACTCTCGCAGACCAACACGCTAACACACATATACAGTATAATCAGTCACATTCATACATACAAAAATACACATTCTCACACACACATTTACATACACACTCACACAGCCCACATAATGGGCCATTTCAGCACCCAGACCACAGCTAATACAGTAAATGACAGGGAAGGACTGGGGAGAGCCAATCTAAATGTGACACTGATTTTCTGTAGTGTGCATGTGTGTACGAGTGTGTGTTGTGTGTGTTTACCGCCCTGACATCATGACTCTACAGGCTGGGGCCACAGATGCTGGTGTGGCTGTTGTTTGGTTCACCATCCCGACCTACCATCGGCGTCCACACACACACACACACACACACACACACACACACACACACACACACACACACACACACACACACACACACACACACACACACACACACACACACACACACACACACACACACACACACACACACACACACACACACACACACACACACACACACACACACACACACACACACACACACACACACACACGAGTATTGTCCTTAAACAACATGGCTGTGGTGTTGGAAACTCTGACCGACGTGTCAGTGGAAGCATCAAAGCAGCGCAATGAGAGAGCAGAGATAAACCAGTCAACAAGGCAGCTCACACCAGTCCAAAACACAGAAATACACTCCACTAGCAGTGAACTGCACTGGGGGGTCAATGGGTGGGAGTGTACGGCATCATGTGTGTGCGTTTAGGTGGGACAGATGAGGTGAAGACATTAGAGGATTGTGTTGTGTCTTCCTATCACGTTTTTTATTGGAGAATCCCCTTTTTCAGACCAAAATGGTGAATGGAATTAATTTAGATAGATAAAAAGCACTTTTTAATATACAAGTCATCGTTCACCCATTCACACACATTCATACAGAGGCAGGGGCTGCCATACAAGGTGCACCCCCTCTAGAGACTAACATACACACACTGTTAGCCATGACAACAGGATGCATTTGGGTTCGGCATCTTGCCAAAAGGCGACATACGCTCGTCCCTTCTGAGCCACAGCTGCCCCCCGGTTGGCTACCAACTACTAATTATGAATTACAACTATTAGATCATCACTTCTACCTTCAGTTTAAAAGCCAAGACATTTCAAGAAAAACACTTTTTTTACCTCAAGAATTCTGATAATCCTCTTTTATTTGATGCAGAATCAACTTCTGGGTCCCCAAACTAGTTCCCTTGGAAACCATTAACTTCATCTAAATGTTTGAGCAGGGCCAAAGGGAAACACCTATTGAAATGTTTTGTTGAATAGCAAAATGGTAATAGGATCCCAAGTCTTGTTAATTAAAATCCCTTCTGTCCGTGTGCAAAGTGTCGAAAGGCCCGCCGTGCTATAACCACGAAAGATAATACGAGGGATCAATGAAAGAAGTGATTGATACATACACTGGATGTTTAATATAGCCTATGCTGGTTAACATGTTTATATTCATTTTGTGTTTCTGTATGAATAGTAACATATAGCAGTCTGACCAACCCCTCTCCGGCGTCCTTGTTTAACCCAAACCCTTTTGTAACCCTTCCAGACCTTCCCTGGTAACTGTGAGTTAATATGTCAATGCAATGACTGGTGGGTTATTCCCTTACTATTCCCATTCAAGCGGGTATTGTCCACAGTTGTGATGTATTACATGTCTAACATATGTAATATGTAATGTAAAGCACTTGGAAAAGCGCTAAAATAAATGCCATGAATCATTATTATTATAAGACTTATGGTAATTGTGCATGAAGAGCTCAACAGGTCTGCAGGTTACGTCTTCAAGAACTTGAATACAATGTTTCAAAGTCTGTGAGTCTGAGTGTTTACTTTGGGATGGGGCCCCTATCTGAAATAACCATGTGGAAAATGTCTACTATCACAGATTCTTGAGGTTAGTGGATTTTCACACCATATTTTTCAGTGAGACGTCTCTTTGGAGAAGTTCAGGCGGTCTCTTTGGTCAGGTGGGAAAGCACCTCTTAAAAACTTAAACACTGCTACTATAGTAGACCACCAAACGACACCATACACACTGTAACACCGTTGTACAATAACACTGCTCATGACTATGAAACACTTCTGTGCCATAAATGACATCCAACAAAACACTTTCACAATGAATTCATGTTATTCTATCCGCTACTTCAATACTTATATACGTTTACACATTTTTAATAATGTTCCTTATTTTATCAACCGTTGCTTGCCTCTTTTTTTAACTAGAACGAAAGAAGGATATCTGATTCTGTTAACAAATTGTGACTGGATAAAAGTGTAATAAACACAGGAAAATAAATTTGGTTCCGGATTCATCTGGCATCGGACTCTGCCACACTGATTAAAACTTCAGGCTAGTACTAATTTACTACCCTAATTATACCCGGTACATAACAAATAATGTTTAAGAATGTATTCAAAGTTAAAATGATTATATATAATATTCTTCCATAAGAAATGATGACAATACGTACCGGATATTTCTATCTATCTGGTGCCATCTTTGTCAGTGTGTGTGTGTATCTACAGCATGTGCCCATAAATCAAATCTCCTGCCGTGCATGTGCCTCCACCCCTGCTGTGCACATTTGTCCAATTAGCCACGGCCCCCGGGGAGTGTTAGCGCACAATCACACGCACACACACACACACACACACACACACACACACACACACACACACACACACACACACACACACACACACACACACACACACACACACACACACACACACACACACACACACACACACACACACACACACACACGGGTCCCCAGAATCCAGTGTGAAATGGGGCTCTGCCACAGTGTGAGGATTATACGACAATAAAATGCATTTCACGGCCGCAGTGCTTTATAGGCCCGGCCTCCATAGAGCTCAGGCCAAGACACTCCATTCTACCCGCCCCCTTAATCTCTGCCTTCTCTACACACACACACACACACACACACACACACACACACACACACACACACACACACACACACACACACACACACACACACACACACACACACACACACACACACACACACCACACACACACACACACACACACACACACCACACACACACACACACACACACACACACACACACACACACACACACAGAGCGAGAGAAAGCTTGAATCAATCAACGGCCTTCCCTGCGACTCTGGATTGACCAAGATGTTTTCCCAAATTAAATGGCATACTTTCCTCTGCCAGCAGATTATCAGGGCCAGTTGCTAACACACCAACAGTTGATAACAAACTCAACATTCTGAAACATAAGCCTTCATTTTAACACTTAGATATGGAATTCAAGTCCTAAATCTTTTAGCATACATAGTTTGTTGTTATTTAAAATAAAAATATATAAGTGCCACCCTGAAGAGAGCCACACACACACCACACACACACACACACACACACACACACACACACACACACACACACACACACACACACACACACACACACACACACACCACACACACACACACACACACCACACACACACACACACACACACACACACACACACACACACACACACACGATGCTGAGAACTCTGTTGTATTAACTTTTTGTTTGCATAGTTTCAAGCTTTGATTACCAGTGGTTCGTTACAGCGGCCGACTGTCACTGTGGTTACCTAAAATGTAAGTCCAATATTATTTCGGATCTGCAATAAACTGGCTAGCTAACCTAGTAGTATTGGAAAGAATCATAGGATCTCATTGTTAAAATAAGCCAGTGAAACATTTGAGGTAGCTTTCCAACAGCAGTGACAGTTGGCCAACTGTTTCCTCCCCGAACATCAGCGAGCGCTGCAGCCCGAGCTGTGGGCATGACTTGGTGTCCCCTGGAAAGTGTTTCCATTGTGTTTTGAGCTTCTAGCAGCATTTTTTATTTGCAGTGATTTTATTTGCGCCATTATGTAATATTGTCAAGTTGGTGAATGTTTTCTAAATGCTGAGCATGAGTTGTCAAGTAAGTGAAGATTGTTTTTCATTTGCATGTGTTCTGGCACATTTGTGTTGTTATATTTGCATTGTTTCCAAATTTGCAGCGCGTTTCTCCTAATGACGTTTTTTAGGGCAGTTGTAATGCATTTGTATCTGTCGACCACCGTAGGTCTTACTAATGGAACAGTAAATACAGTTCCCTTTTGCTCTCTTTAATTGGTTGTAAGAGTTGTAACCAACTCTAAATGATCTCAAGTGTAGTGTTAAACACAAAGTACAACACCTGTAATTACCAATCAGCGATTAGCAGTAGATGCTCACATGTTAACACTTCTTGTATGATCAGAAGCCACACACAAGTATGCTTTTTATTTTCTGTTTCTCACCATGAGCTTTTGCTCGAGACCCTGGCCTTCCTATGAGGTCAGCATATGATTGCATTCTGTATGTGTGTGTGTGAGAGTGCATGCGTGTTGATCTGGATGCAGACCTGTAGTGCTGGCCAGGGATAAGGCTCTTATATGGAGGATAATCCAGGATAGCCAGGGGGGGTTTAACTCACCCCTCCAACACATAGGGTGTCAGTGGGTTGGAGGGAGGGGGGCAGACAGAGGTGTGAAAGGGAGTCTAAAAGCTCTCTCTCTCTTTCGCTCGGTCGGCCTATCTTGATCCTATCTTTACTCACCGATGTTCCCACACAGCCCTGCAGGACTCAACAAAGACATATCAGTGTCAATCGAGTACTGCAGGAACGAGTCCTCGAGCTGGAAACAAGCTAGCATTTGAGCTCTTAGGGTTCCCTCATCTTAATGTCAATGTTTCTTTGTATGAGCTTTTGGAGAAGATTACCCTTTTTTTGTTCTGACATAAAATAATAAAGTTAAAAACCCAACAAGTGAATGGCTGAAGCTTTTACTTGTCTTAAAAACAGCGGTTATCAAGTGGCTAAATGAGATGAATGCCTCACGCTGAAATTAACCGACTTTACCTTAGCGATAGTGACATGAAGTTGTGCGACCATCACGTTCTTTAGTTCGTAGCATTACGGCCACAGAGCTTATTTGGGAATAAATACAAAATCCAATGGAAAAATTGCCATTGTTTTTGAAAGGGAAGCCCTTTAGCGGCTCACTTCCGTTTTGGCCTACACAAAGACTTCATCACTGCACCATTCTTTAACAGATTAGTGGTGTCAACATAGAGACGGGTGGGGACTATTCGTAATTGTGTTGTAGTTGTGTTGATATATAGCTGTGGTACAGGTAATAAAGTAAGTTACACACAAGTTGTAACAATCTAAGCACGTAAAACAAGCTGCAGTTGATACCCAGTATTATAATATCAAGGAAAACATTTGAATAATGGTGAATCATCAAATGAAGGAATTAGGAAGTCATAAGAAAGGGGGAAAAAAAGGAAGCATGTGAGAGGACAATGAAAGACAGGACTGTTTGACTGAAACAAATCTGTGGTTACGGAAGAAGGAATGTGGGAGAGGAAAAAGGTGGTTTCATTGTAGGGATGGAATGAATGAGGAATATACATTCATACAACGAGTAAAGGGAAGCTAAGAAGAGGGGAGACACGCCTGCTTCGCTGTGAGTGTGCTGCATGTGGGTGAGTGATTTGACAGTTCTGGCGGGGCCGTTATCAGGCGAGGTAAATCGGCCTAAACCTGGAGCTAATGTCTTGGTGGGGGTGTGGGAAAGATTAATAAGGACAAGCTCCAAAAGGCTTTAGCTGGAACCGCTAAGATTCTTAACCCGCCTAACCTCCCCTGGCGCCACCCGGAATCCAACATGTCCCTGAATGTCAACACAAAAACACTCTCACAAGTTTAATTTTCCACTGCAGAATCAATCAGACCTTGTGGATTTCTTCTACTTTTGAGTTTGGGTAGTAGTGCTTGGAAAAACACAACTTAAAATGCAGTTCAGTCAAACAAAACAAATTGTATGCAGTAGATTTTGTAAAGATGTACACAATCTACTGCATACAGTTTACACATTTCCCAAAACACACATTATTACCACACATTCCTTTTCAGATGGGAAATAGTTGTTCACGCCCATTTTGGATTGCAAACGGAGTTGGAGTTTTTTTTGCATATATGTTGTAAACTCCATGTCAATAGTGTGACAATACATTACCATTGTTTTCTCCACTTTCAATTGGATAACAAAAAAGCAGAATTTGGAAAACCGTCCCTTCGTCGACATTTTCTGGAAAATGTATTGCTTTTCTTATAATGACAAAACTATTTAAAAAAATCTATGAAATGTTGCAAAACTAAAAATTTTTAACGAGTTTTGTTCTTTTTGTATGTTTTCTACGTTATTTATTCTTGTTTCTTTTTTCTGTGCATAATGATTTCAGTATTTGAACATTGATGTGAAGTGCCTTTTTCTGGTGTCTCTGAAATGTTCAATAAAGATAAACCTTAAAAAGCCTTTAAGAGTAGACACATCTCAGGAGAAGAGAAAGCATGTGACTTCCTGTGGTTGTGAGATTCCAGAATGCATTTTCGAAGAATCAAAGGCAGAGGGAGCATGACATTTGAACTACACCAGAATCTCCGACCAACACTCACCATCGGTTTATTTTCACCTTGACCACAAGCTTTAACAAAACAAGTAATGAATGCTCTCGTTGCCTGGATGTAGTCAGATCTTGTTTGCCACAGCAACGTTTCTGACTGCGGCTCAAACTAGTTAATATTAATGCTGATGATGCTGCTGTCTGCATATATAGTAAAGTTTTGCCATTTTTAAACAAAGAAAGACATTATTTCCCGAAAATAGCCCGAAACCACTAACCAGATTAGAACTTGTTACAATTGCTAGCTGATACACGAGCTGATGTTTTTCGTACCCGTGGGTCATAATGATTTCACTAAATATTAAATACTTAGATCTTGTGTTCAGTCATTGACAAACCATTAATATGAAAGTCATGACCAACTAAGGTAATGCTTATCACATGGACCATTTCAATTTTAGTATTTGCACTTCATTTTTGATGGATTGGTTTGTCAAAATATATTTTTGCCTGCCGTTTTTATCCTTATTTCTTAGTTATTATACAGAGCAGGCCAAAAGGGACGAAGGAGAACTGTTGCTTTGGTGCCTGATATGTGATTTATAAAACGTTGTATTTTATTCTTTGCTTAGAAAAGACAACTTCTCACGGAGGATTTATTTTATTCTGAAGTCTGAACCTGCCCTCTGATTAAGATTCAATGGAGTATAATCAAAGGCAATATTTACCTGTCCTTAGGGTTATATCAAATATACTCTATTTTGCGTTACACGTTAATACGAGGCAATACAGTAGGAGTATGAAAGTGATAACTAATAAATGTGACCTGATATTAAACATTTACTCTGACATTTATAAATAAACAAACACAACTAAATTCATGATTTTTTAAGCATTACATAAATGAATAATAGTTTTTCTAGAATTAGCACTTGCAAACTTTATTGCTGTGGATATAGTGGTGGCAAGTCAAATATATATTAGAAATATGCTTCTAAAGACAAATATAACTTTATAATCTAAATGATAACATACATACAGTACATGCTTGCATCCAATTGTATCATCAAATGTTAAATAACATGTATCTCTTTCTTTGTCCATTCCAACTTTCCGGCTACTTTTCCTTATCTCTCATGGAAACAGTCATTGTTGTTTTTTCTTACTGACCCCCTCTATGTTGATGCTGATCGATTAGAGAAGTCCATTCAAGCTTTAGGCATGCCATTCCCTCTCTTTATGTGGGTGATATAGCAGTGGTTGATGTGGCTTATGTGTTTTAGTCGCCCCCTAATAAGAGATCAAAGCGCTGAGGTCCTGACCCTGAAAGGAGGTGCTGGGAGAGGAGCCTTATGGTGCGTTTCCACTGCAGGCCTCGCTCGGTTTGGTTAGGCCTTATTAGGCCCGGCTCACTTTAATGCTGCACTTCCATTACAGTTTAGGAACTGGGGTAGTTACTATAGTAACGCAGTGTAGGCAGAGCCGTGACGTCATCTTCAATGAGCGCCCCAGAAAAACAACACAGCCGTTAGCTGTTAGCCCTCAGAGCTCACAGTTCTTCATATCTGTTCAGAAACTAGACAAAAGTTAAACAAGTACAAACCACAGACTGCCTCTGTCATGGCGAATACAGTCGCTGGTTTATTTATGTCTGTAGGCCGTTGTTGTGAGTGTGGACGGTCGGAGCATATACAACGTTAGCTTAGCCAAGCTCCATTTATAAAACACGCATTTTAAAAGGTGTTTCGCCTGCAGACTTGTCAAAGCATTAATTCAGTTTTTACTAACCGGTATCAGTATGTTGTTACTTCGGCATCATTTTGAAACGTGTATTACAATTAAATCACGGTCAAATATGTTCATCTTGTTGTAGTTATAGCCCCCTTGCCAGTGATTCTCTCTCTAGTTTAGCATACTCTGCCCGACTCAGCCCGGTTGTTCCTGGCCCTAGAACCACGATTTAGTCGGGCCAGAAAAAAGGTGAAAAAGTAGCCCCGGGCCAAAACTTGGTTTTGGCTAGACTAGTTTGACTGAAATGTTCTATATAATCTGATGACTAAAAAAGACTCAACCGTTTTCATTGACAAAAAGTAGACTAAGATAATTAGTTTTCTTTGACTAAAATAAGACTAAAATGCTCAGACTTTTAGTCGACTAAAACTTGACTAAATAAAAACAGGATGAAGGTGACTAAATATGACTAAAACTAAAAAGGAAATTTAACACAGGACTAAGACTAAAACTAAATAAAAAAATAGCTGACAAAATGAACGCTTCCCATAAACCCTTGCTCCCACTCCCTGCTCTCTGATGATACACACAGGTACACTTTAGAAACTCTTTCAGAATGAATGTCTCTTGGCACTGATTAGAATGAGTTGAAAGTGATGCCAGCTAACAAAAATAGTGTGTAATGTAGTAAAAAAGTTAGTTGTGAAAATTGATCAAAGACCATGTTATAAAATGTCTGCTGTTTATGTTGGCCTCTGTGTACTTTCATTGGTGCAATCAAATGTCAGCTGGTGGCAACATTAAGCTACATTTCGTAAGATAACATTGAGTTATTGTGATGATAAGAATCCAATACTTTTTTGTTTTTTATCCCTTTTTCATGTTTTGCCTGTTTATCTCATACATAATATCTTAAAGATATTACATGATATATAAGATGTGAATTATATTTTGTGGAAAGCTAAGTCATTACAGTGCTGATAAATAACCAGATACATGTACATATTACATATTTGTTGCATAATCATTTATGAGTGTTGCTATGTAAGCGTGTTTTATTTTTTATTATTAATTTTTGTTGTCATAAGTTTGTGTAACGCAGCGTGCCGGTGGGCGTGTCTGAAACTCGACCAAAAACCAATCACATGAATCTATCGCCCCGGACACACAAGCACGCGGTTTGATTGGCTGGAGCTTGTACTGGCATATGATTTGATTGGCTGACGCTTCCGTCGAAGCTTCAAAAGTTGAACATTGCTCAACTTTTGAAGCGAGCAACGCGAGCAAAGCGAAGCGTCGGAACCACAATGCAGTTCGGCAAAACGTGACGTCACCCTATTCAAAGTGAATGGGCAGAAGCGTTGAACATTAAATATGCCCCCCTTACGTAAGGGGGGCATATTTTTGGAACACTTTTTAAAAAAAGAAGAAGCATTTACCATCGTGTACATTAAGTATGGCCTTTTTAAATTGTTCCAGGTTATTATTTGATAATATTTTTAGGCATGTCTACATGCAATTTAGATGTATTTACTGTATCAAACACTTTTTAGAAAACCTTGCAATAAACCTTGGGATTTGTCAAACCCATTACAGTCGATGATATCAGGAGACAACTTTCTTAGGTATGAAATCATTCACAAGAAACTGGTCCTAATGTTCCGTCCTTTACGTTGGAAGGAGATGAACTATGTCATTTGGTAGTGTCTGGGTGTGCTCTGTGGTGGGACAGAGACATCAAGCCTTCACATATTCCAATATCCTCCCTACAGGACGCAGATCGATGGGAACGCTGGCACTTAGAGAGCAGACTCAGACAGAGTATTGTGAAGGGACTGTCAAGCCACGGACAACACCGTGGGTAAACACACATAGGACTATTCACGGCATCATCACACACCTACGTGTTCATATGAGGGCGCACATTAATGCATGCACTCACACACATCTTTGACATACAGACGCATCAACTGGGTGCAGGCCGCGGCTCGGGGAAGTGTAATATTTCAGTAATGTGATGGAGTTTGATCCACGGTGTCCAGTGTCCCACAGAGCTGCTGTTTTATTAGCACAAAGAGCACTCAGGGGCTCTCCAGTTCGCACACACACACACACACACACACACACACACACACACACACCACACACACACACACACACACACACACACACACACACACACACACACACACACACACACACACACACACACACACACACACACACACACACACACACACACACACACACACACACACACACACACACCCTTGTGTGTACAGTCCAATAACCACAGCAGGCTTTATAGACTACATGCATATAGAGAGTGTGATGTACTGTAAAATACAAGCAACAGCTTTCATTTGGAGATCACAATCAGGCAGTGCCGCCATTTGGTATCAATCAAAGTCTTATTTGAAAACACTTATTCTGAATGGCAAGAACACTGAAAGTGGCAGATATTGAACTTAGAGTGGATTGAAGGCTATACGTAGGTGCAGTGTAACTATCACTGTTTTACAACAACTAATGTGAAATGCAGGGATAAGCTGCGGAGCTCCAAACTGAGGCCCATCTGAGCTAGGACTGGAAAGGGACCTACGGAGGAAGTGAGCCCGTGCCTAGAGCTCTGCAACTAGACCCCTTCTTGGGATATTCAGCTGATGATGTACAGCTGAATATAAAAGCTAAGAAGTATTGCAAATACAAAGTAATTATTGGTGCAAGTATATGCTGTGGTAGTTTGCCAAAGTTATCTTTGTTCAAGGTCAACTTAATATCTTCTTCCATTTCTTTCAAATGCATCAGCACACTCCATATAGTTAACTTGAGTGTATTTTCTCATACTATATAAGTATTATACAAAAATGACTGTAGTGAAGTGTGTCCATTTTGATATTGCAGATTATGTAAGTCATGTCAAGGTATTGTCACCAAGGGATTGGTTTGTAAGCAATTAGGATTGGTCATGGCATAGTCAACTTTATGTCTTTTTTTATGATGATTATATTATTAACAGTATACACTGAACATTAAAGACTTAAGCCACAAGTGATTAAAAACAAAAATCAATGGATATACTTTAACGTATAAAGTGTAACCAAGGGTCTTCAACCGTAACATCGTAGACTCATAACGCCAATATAGGGGATTGCCTGACAAAAACAACAGCGGTGATAAGTTGTCGACATAAGATAAGGATAAAAAAAGCACTAGGACGAGGTTCACCCCAGTGCCTGACAGGCACCTTTTTGCCAAAGAAACCCAGTATGTGGATACGGGGCCAAAGGGCTCTAATCCTAAACTGTAAACAGGCAGATAGCTTGCTGCCAGCCGTATCAAAGGACGTCAACATTTCTTTAAAGATTGAAAAGGATCCTGTTATTGAGTAATTTACCCTAACCCCAACGTCATTTAGTTATTTAGCACCACATTTCATGGACCTTTTGAACCACTTGAAATTGTCCTTGTGTTAATTTTCTTTGCCTTTAACATAATACAAAGGACAAAACCTTGGGTTTGCACCAATATATTCATTTAAAATGATAACCGGCCAATATTGATGTTTCAGAAATATATAAAAAATGTAATATTGTTACAAAACCTAAACCTGCCTTAAAACCAGTTGAGCCCGAGCCTGTTTTTCAGGCCTCAGGCTCGAAAATGACATTCCCAGAACAATTGACTATATCTTCAATTCTAAAAGGGGTAAATTAATAATCTTTTTTCTCAAAGCAATGATAAACCTGTGAGTTGGATGTAGAAGAGTCAGAATCAATATAGAATTTTTTTATTTTAAAGTAAATTCAGATTGAAAATACTAAAAAAATGTAAATGATAGTGCCCGTCCAAAAAAACAACATTACTTATAGTGAAAACCACCCTTGAATGATGGGATGGGAGAATACAAGCTTTAGGAATCCAAACTACAACATATAATAAGTACCCTGTATCAAGATTGATGCAAAACAAGTGACATTTGACCTTTTTAGAGAGATTTAGAGAAAAAAACCCACGTCTGGGGTCATTTGGGTGCATTTTCCATATCTATGGCCCCCCCTTGGTCGATTTTGATGATTGACACCTCTTTTTAACCGTTAGAGCCAATAGAATCAAGGGGAAGTTCCTAAAATCCATCAAAACATTACCCATTGGTGAATGAGTGATGCGTAGCCAGAATGCCCAAAACCGGAAGCTGTCATACACTCTCGTTGATGACATAAATATGAAGATGGATTATCAGTAATCATTTCAAAGTGACACAGACACCTTGGATTAACCTATGGATTAACCTTCAGCAGCGTTGTTATCGTTTTAATGCCATTGAACACAACTTTTGATCAGAACAACAGCTAAGGTAAGAATTTCTCTCCGTGAAACTACTGTTGTGATGTCTGTTTTCGCTTCCACTGTCGCGAGTTCTGATCGCTCAGTGATGATACTTATATGTCTGTGGAATCTCAGCTTGCTAATCGATATCTTGTTTGTGCAGATCCGATAAGTAATAAGGGTATTTTAGCTTGAGTTCTGTGCTAATTGCGTTGGCATTTTTTCGCTCAGGGCTAACTCAGAGCCTTTGTTATGACCCTTGTGTTTCGTTTAGCTAAACATGGTTAATATTGTCTGAAAGCTTCCCGTTAAGTGAGTATATCACATTCATAGTTTATCAAATGTTAAGAAGCCCTCAGATGCTGTTTCTTGCAAGATGTTGCGTTTTGCCCCCGCCCGTGGGGCCGTGGGGTTTAACTTAAAGGGGTCCGAATATGCTTTTTGGGGTTCTCCCTTTCCTGAAGTATTATATGGGTTTTTGTGCCTGTAAAAGGTCTGCAAAGGCTAAAGTCTGTAAGTTCTCTCCAGGGGGGGGGGGGGTTCTCCCACACCACCCACCCTCCCCTGCCTGTATCGCCTCAACTGGACTCCTTTGTTTACTTCCGCAACATAGTGACATGACTATTTAACACTTGTGCTTCTATTGGCTAGCTCTCCAACACATTGTACGTGATAGGCTAAGGTGCGGAACATCTCTAAGCGGTTGACCAATCACATCAGAGCCGGCCAGCTAACCAATCAGAGCAGACTGGGCTCTGGTTTCAGACAGAGGGTGAAAAGAGGGGCTGAGGCACAGGCAGTATGAGAACAATACAGAGCTTTATGAACCTTAAAGCATGGAGACATGTGACAGTAGCAACAAAACAAATATGGAAGCTGAAAATGAGAATAAAAGGGCCCCTTTAATAAGCTGCTTTATGATGGTCAACATCATTGTTCCAGAGGCTTTTCCACCAAGACAATAATTCACTCCTGGGAGAAACATATTGTAGCCTACTCATCTTTCAACATTTTCTTTGGCTAATTGCTTCTGATTGTCAAGCAGCATTGATTATATGGAAACTGGCCATATGGGCTAAAAGCAATGATACTGGATCTACTCCTGCTTCTGTAAGGGGGATAGTTAAGTCATCACCATTCCCCTGACTACATCCAGAAAAAAGTCAATGTGAAATTTGAACAACTTCCAATATTGATATGAGCTTACTTTGCATACTTCTTTTATAGTAAACAGTATCAGGGGAGAAAGGAGTCTGTGGGTAATGCATAGACTGTGACTGCAGACCGGATCATATTAACACATCTTATTGATGTGGCTTTTAACAGATAGCATATTCATACGCAGCATGATGTGTGGAAATGGTCCATATGAACCGGTGATGAAGTGCGGAGTTTCATCTTGTGATCACATAATAGACTAACGACATTATGGAATCATCAAATTATGTGAATCATCCTCATAAGACTTGCATTTGCTTTTCAGTGACACCCGTACAGAAAGGACCATTCAACTGGCACTCTGCTTTTCCTGGGAAAGAAAACCTCTAACGACTCACTTTTTCTACACTTCATACACTGAACTGCACTTATTGGAAAAATGGTTTCGATATGGTCCGTGTAAATGTTTTCGAGTGTCACAGCTTTTCATCTTGTGATCATGTTTGACATGAAATGTATACGCGTTACACAGTATGATTCATCATAAGACTTGCATTTGCCTTCCTGACACACACATGATATATATTACAGCCGTAGTGTATGCTAAAGGAAAGAGGCTGTATTTTTGTCACGTAGGAAGGAAGGAAGGAAGGAAGTAAAGCCTCCAAAACAACACTTTAATTACACTCCCCTGAGAGCCAGGCTGATGAAATTAGTTTGGGTGGGTTATCAGCTTCTTCTGGTAATCTGCTAGATCCTTGATTTTGTGTTTATCATCTCCATCTTTGGGGCTGCGGTGTTTGTCTCCATCTGTTCTGTTTAGAGCTCATTAATGTGGTGTTTTAAACTGCACGTTAAACTCATTCTGTCAGTCAAATGGAGTGTCTGATACCGTGATATATAATTATTTTTTGAGTGTGCGTGCGGGTTATATGTTAAGCAACTTGTCAACATAGACATACTTGGAATAATTGGAGAAATACTGTGACAGCTGTGAAACTTTTGCCAAACCGTTATCCTTATTTGGAAATTGAAAAGATATATGAAAAAAAAAGCCTGTAATTTGACACAATAATCACCATTGAATTCATTTCCAAACCTTACATTTGGTAAATGAGTTATTAGGCATCTCATGGTTCAATTGTTCAACTAATGTGATGTGACGACTCCCAACTTATATCAAGATATAAATATATATCCCAAAATATATATTAATCACAACTTTTGGGATGAACAATGTCAGACTTTTATTCCCTAATGGGCAAAGTTGAGTGTCATTTAAATGATATTCTTGTGCTCAGACTTTGGTATGAATTGTGCTTCTGTTCGGAAACACTCCCTGGCAATTGGTTTGTGGCAATTAATACAAATTCAAAACACTTTTTTTATTAATCTAATAAAGACAAATCAGCTGACATGGCCTGAAGCTGTCTCTTATGTCGCCCTTGGAAACTAACAAACAAAGTCATTCAACTTTTACTTGTTGACTTCTTCAGAGAGGGAACTCTGTTTGGTACAACTACAATTAAAGAAGGCCAATTAGGAATGAAAACTAATATGACAACCATTTAAAGGATTTTATTATATTTCAGCAATATTAGCCTGCGTGTCACACACAGGCCCGGGCATTTTTTGCTTCTGGCTTTGTGAGTGTTTGGGGATAACCTCAGCACCGTCCAGCAATAATCTGCTGGATGTTGAAAAAGCCCAGCGATGACATGAGCCATGAACTGGCAGCGATACACCCTGACAGCAGACGCAGCGCCCTCCATAACCCTTACCAAAACACCCCCGCCCCTGCTCCTGATGGATTAGCCCGTGTCCATAGGGTCACACAGGGATGGGCCGGCTGAAACTGCAAGAGGGGAGGGGGGCTGGTGAGGACAGCGAGTGTCTGCCCCATCTCACCTCTTCTGGCCTTTGGGGTGGACTGTGATAGGATTGTGCCTATCTGAGACCATGAAGATAATGAATGAGAGTGTATTATTGGTGTGTGTGTGTGAGTGCATGCTGACAGTGCCTGGGGAACATGTGTTACAAATCTATCAGGCCGGGGCGCCCGGGCCATCATCGGGGGGGACGGGGGTCTGGTTCCCGGACTGTGAGGATGACTGGCATGCGTGGCGGCTACCTGACCCCCCCCCCCCCCCCGACACCTCCCTATGACACACACACACACACACACACACACACGAGCTTCCCCAGCGCTCGACACTTTAGACTGATTGGGCTAGCAACTGCAACAGCTGGCTGGGGATTAAGGCACGGCCAGATTCAGTGTGCATGTATTTCTGTGTGTGTGTGACTGTGTGTGTCTGTGTGTTGCGAGGGGACTGGCCGGTCCCTCTGGCACCTGTCGCCTGAACCCAATCCTTACCCTCCTAAGCTGGTGGGATGAGCAGAGCCCACACCTCCTCTGGGACCCTGCACTCCTGGGCTCGCCAGGCTGATGAGTTCAGCGGTGAAGCGGGGGGCATGCTGGGGGCAACTAGCGGTGGGAATAAGAGTGTCGGGTGGATGGGAGGGGGGGGGGGGGGGTGCAAACAGATGTGGGGACATCCACGCTCTGTAAACACACTAAAAAGGCGTAACAAGCTAACAAGAGACTAAATAAAGCGAAAACACATGCGGGACTGCTACGCTAGTGACATCGCTAGCCTTGTACTTCAGTAAAAGTACCAGAGTGTCAGAATACTCTGTTACAAGTAAAAGTCCTGTATTCAAAATGTTACTCAAGTAAAAGTACAAAAGTGTTAGCATCAAAATGTATTTAAAGTACCAAAAGTAAAAGTAGTCGTTGTGCAGATTGGTCCATTTCAGAATAAAATATATGATATGTTTTATAATGATTGATCATGAAAGTGTTCTCAAAGCTGGTGAAGGTGCAGCTAGTTTGAATGGCTTTGTATTCTGCACGTTAGCTTGTGAATTTACTCCAGGTGGAACTAAAGTCTGATTCAACACTTGATTATATTTCAAACCATTAATCCAAATCTGCAAAGTAACTAAAGGTATTAAATACATTTAGTGGAATATGAGCAGACAATTAATTTTTTAATTGTACAACACATTTAAATATTAAATTAAAAGAACCTCAAATGTGTACTAAAGTACAGTACTTGAGTAAATGTACTTAGTAACTTTCCACCACTGCCGCTAGCACCCTTTCGTGAAGAACAGGGTGAGGCGAAACAGCTTGAGCGGATCAGTGCGCTATAAACGGGACTTATGACACGTGAGGGTGAAAAGGGTCTGACAATTTAACACCCCTCATCTGCAAACAAGAGTGAGCACATATACTGAAATACTGGCATGGGAACACACATCAGTCTCATTCTGCTGAGAGCGGGCGGGCCTCAGCTCTCAGCACCCTGCCTTTCCATAGTGTGATGACTCTATTTCCCACACACACTCCATGCATCTTCATCAGCTTCTATAGACCGAGTTTACACCGGAACCATGTTCATGCATGTATTTGACCATCATCGCCATGACTCAAAAAGTTATAGGTTAAGATTTTTTTAATATAAATGTTATTTTAAAAGATTTTTCACTTTTAAGGTAAGATAAGCTAGAACTTTATATAACCAGAGGGAACTTGTTGTGCAGCAGTTGCAGTATAGGTAGCAAATATAAAAGTGCCAACATAAAATATTGAAAAACTTATTTACCATGTATACAAAATCCACAACATATAAACAAGGTTAATAGTAAGTTTGCCTCTTGGTGAGTTGCCTAAAGATATTTATGAGGACTTATGAGTATTTCATTATTGCTGATTTAGAGTGTTAAAAAATAGAAACTAAGTATTGCTGCTTTCTATTGGTAAAACCGTTCAAACCGTAGTTGTTGATGTCACTAAAACCGTATTGGATTAAATGAAGAATACTTGCTCTGACACCACCGATAAGGACCCTTTTTATATGAGTTGTTTGCCCTATGGCTTCACACTTTTATGTAGGATGAACAAACAGTCGTATGCAAGTGGCATTTATATGTCTTACTCAAGTGTACATTGGAGCAAAAATAAAACTGCTCATTATGTGATCATGGCTTTAAGTGTTGGAGTATTACAGCTAGTCTTACTACTCCAAATACAGTCAGTGGTATGTGGAGCAGTATATAAAGCTGGCAATGACATGTTCATTACACCCTGGCTGTTGTAATGACATTGATGTGTAGTGTTGAGCGGCGCTGTATCACATGTGACTTCATTAAGCTTTCGACCACAGACATAAAGTCCTTCCAACCCTTGTTATGTAGTTTCTACTGTTTGCTAATGTATACAAAAAGTGTTAAAATATGTATTTAATGAGATGTTCTGAACACAAAAAGAGTGTGACGGTGTTGAAAATCCAATCAAACATGCAGTACCGTATTTAAGTCCTTAATTATTTGAAACCTCTTTCATTCAACACCATTTGGATGTAAATTCATCTTAATTGTACACACTTTCTTACTATGAAACTTCTTTTACAATAGGTATGGAATCTCCCAATATAGCAGCCTGTTTGTGGAGGGTTTATCACACATCCGATAACTTCTTCATTTCATTCTCTCTACCCCTTTCCAAACATAACAAACTAATCTCTTCTCATCCTGCACCTGCCTCCTAACCTATCAGGCTCTCCTCTTTCTCTGCTTCGATCTCTCAGGCAAAAAGCACTTTCTTTCAAGACAAGATCCAATCTTCCTATTCCAATCCTAACAAACTATTTTCCATCTTCTCCACCCTCTTGGACCCTCCCAAAGCCCCTCCCCCCTCCTCACTTCTGTCAAGCGACTTTGTTAACCACTTTGAAAAAAAGGTTGATGATATTCGCTCTTCTTTTTCTGACTCACCTTTACTCACCGCTGGGTCACCAGACCCCCATTTCACCCACACACTAAACTCCTTCTCCCCTCTCTCTCCAAGTGAGGTTCTCACCCTCATTACCTCTGCCCGTCCTACCACCTGTCCTCTGGACCCTATCCCTTCAAACCTCCTTCAGACTATCGCTCCTGATATTCTACCGTTTCTCACCCATTTCATCAACACTTCTCTAACTTCTGGTCACTTTCCAAACAGTCTCAAGGAGGCAAGAGTAAACCTTCTCCTAAAGAAACCCACTCTCAACCCGTCTGATGTTATAAACTACAGGCCTGTCTCTCTCCTCCCGTTCCTGTCTAAAACACTTGAACGCGCTGTCTTTAAACAACTCTCCTGTTATCTCCATCAGAACAACCTTCTGGATCCGCACCAGTCTAGTTTCAAGGCAGGTCACTCCACAGAAACTGCTCTCATTGCTGTCATTGAGGAACTGCACACTGCCAAAGCAGCATCCCTCTCCTCTGTCATCATCCTTCTGGACCTGTCTGCTGCATTCGACACGGTGAACTATCAGATCCTCCTTCGCACTCTCCAAGAACTTGGAGTTTCAGGCTCTGCACTTTCCCTCATCACCTCATACCTCAAAGACCGTACCTACAGGGTTACTTGGAGAGGGTCCGAGTCCGACCCTTGTCAATTAACTACAGGGGTCCCTCAGGGCTCTGTTCTTGGTCCCCTCCTCTTCTCCCTGTACACAAACTCGCTCGGATCAGTCATTAGCCCGCATGGTTTTTCATACCACTGCTACGCTGACGACACTCAATTAATTCTGTCCTTCCCCGCTCAGAGACCCAGGTCGTTGCACGCATCTCTGCTTGTTTAGCTGACATCTCTCAGTGGATGTCCGCTCATCACCTCAAGCTCAAACTTGACAAGACTGAACAGCTTTTCCTTCCGGGAAAAGATTGTCCCACTCTTGACCTGACTATCAACATCGACACCTCTGTTGTTTCCTTGACCCAGACTGCAAGGAATCTGGGAGTGGTCCTAGATAACAACCTGTCCTTCACTGCAAACATCGCTGCTACAACCCGTTGCTGCAGATACACGCTCTACAACATCAGGAAGATACGTCCCCAGCTGACCCAGAAAGCGACGCAGGTTCTGGTCCAGGCTCTCGTCACCTCACGCCTAGACTACTGCAACTCCCTCCTGGCTGGTCTACCTGCATGTGCCATCCGACCTCTGCAGCTCATTCAGAATGCAGCGGCTCGTCTGGTCTTCAACCTTCCTAAATGTTCCCACACCACGCCGCTCCTCCGCTCCCTTCATTGGCTTCCGGTAACTGCTAGAATTCACTTCAAGACACTGGTACTTGCATACCATGCTGCAAATGGATCTGGCCCTTCCTACATCTAGGACATGGTTAAACTGTACACCCCAGCGCGTGCTCTACGCTCTTCATCAGCCAAACGACTCGCTGCACCCTCGCTGCGAGGGGGACCCAAGTTCCCATCAGCAAAAACACGTGGGTTTGCTATCCTGGCTCAAAAATGGTGGAATGAGCTCCCCATTGACATCAGGACGGCAGAAAGCTTACACACCTTCCGGCGCAGACTGAAAACTCATCTCTTTCGACTCCACCTCGAGCGATAGAATTACTAACAAAGAACTGCTAACAGAGCACTTATATACTAATAAAGGACTGGCTTATCTATAGCCAGTTGAGTAGCACTTGAAATACTTGGCTCTATGAAACCTGATGTACTTTATGATTCTGTTTTCTTCAAGGTTGTGTCTTCCTGGTCGAATGTACTTATTGTAAGTCGCTTTGGATAAAAGCGTCAGCTAAATGCAATGTAATCTCTCTTTTAGGGCTGAAGTGACTCAGTTCAAAGGGATTTGGCTTTGGAACCGGAGGGTCTTTGGTTCAAGTAATGCAACGACAAGTACTGCCCAGGTGCCGGGCAGCAAGGCACCGACCCCTAAACCGCTCCCCAGCCTCTGAACATAATGCACTGCTCCTTATACGAGGATGGGTCAGATGCGGAATCCAGGGGCGGTAGTAGCTCTGTAGGGGCTTGGCTGAGGAACTGAGGGGTTGCTGGATCAAGTCTTGATCGGACCAGAACAAATACGAGTGAGTGTGGACTAGTAGCTGGAGAGGTGTTCAGTCCAATTCACCTACAGGGCCAAGGAGTCATTGAGTAAGGCACTAAACTAGGGCTGTGCAATTAATCGTATTTTCATCGCAATTACGATTTTGGCCTGCCACATTTACAAAAACAACATAATCGAAAAAAACGATTATTTTGCTTTGCTAGGTCTAATTTTTAAATTTTTAATTTTAATACATTTTTTCAAATATTTGTATTCACATGTAAAAAAAAAAGTGTAACAGTGCATTACAGCAATTAAGGCATTTTCATTGTTTCCCTCCCAAAAGAACCCTTACTCACTTTCCCTTAACCCCGCCCCATCCCAACCACCCCTCTCCCGGAGCACTGAGGCAACAGTACATCAATACAATACAAAATGATAGATACAATAATATACATGCACATACATACATACATGTACACATACTAACACATATCCAGGGATGTCACATGGGCTGCATGTGTGGCGGACAGGGGAGTAATCATATCAGAATTATAGACGGATAAATAAAGGGAGAATCCCTACAGCGACACCATATCAGGGGGAAGACGGTCTACATAGCTGATCAGTGGCCTCCAATGAGCGTAAAACTTATCTGAGGAACCCCGGAGAGTAAACTTAATTTTTTTCCAACTTTAGAAGAGACATAGTATCACTCAGCCACATTTTAAAAGAGGGAGGTAAAGGAGATTTCCACAAAAAAAGGATTTTCCTACGAGCAATCAAGGCGGTAAAGGCAATGACATTGGTTTGAGTGTTTGTAATGTTGATTTCATCTGGGGGCCTACCGAAAATAGCTACATGAGGGGATGGAGAGATTTTTAGACCTACAATTTCAGAAATACATTCGAAGAAAGATTGCCAGAAGCTAGATAATTTAGGGCACGACCAGAACATGTGAGTCAGGTCGCAGGGGGCCTGGGAGCATCTATCACACCGGTCATCCAATCTATCTGGATAAATCCTGGAGAGCCTTGCTATAATGTAGTCTATGGAGAACTTTAAACTGTATTAGGCTGAGTCTAGAGCAACTGGAGGATGAGTTAACGGCTCTCAGGGCCTTCTTCCAAAAGTCATCAGAGAAGGTGAACTGTAGTTCCTTTTCCCAATTAGTTCTAATCTTGTTAATGGCAGATTCATCAACCGGAGAAAAAAGATCATAAAAGTAAGAGACATGGCGCCTAGACAAAGTTCTTGCTCTAAGTACAAGATCCACTCCACTGGGAGGCAGGGATTGAGGGAATTGTGGAGAGTGGGTCTTAGCAAAATCCCTTAGTTGAAAGTATCTAAAGAAATCAGATCCTCTTAGATTAAAGGCAACCCGTAGTTGATCAAAACTGGCAAACAGGCTATCAATGTATAACTCCCCTATGCATCGGAGGCCTTCCCTCTCCAAGTGAGAAAATCGGGGGTCAATTGTGGCTGGTAAAAATAGATGGTTGTTACAGACAGGAGTTGCTTGAGGAAGAGTAAGCAAACCAAAGTGACTTCTAACTTGTGCCCAGATCTTTAAAGTGCCAATTACAACGGGGATGTAGATGTGAATTGTGAGGGGGAAAGGGGCAGAGTGCTACACGCGAGGGCTTGAAGTGACGTGGATCAACATGAGATGACCTCCACAAGACACCGGTCACTCTGGGGTGAAGTGAACCAGAGCATGATCTTGTGTGTGTTTGTGGCCCAGTAGTAACCCATAAGGTTAGGTAAACCAAGCCCACCCAGGAACCTGTCCCTCTGCAGTAATGGTCTACTAGCTCTTGCATGTTTACCAGCCCAAATAAATGAGGAAATAATATTATCAATAGCAGTGAAAAAAGATGTAGGCAAACAAATAGGTAGGCATTGGAAGATGTATATATATCTGGGCAGTACATTCATTTTTATTGTCTGAACTCTTCCTGCTAAAGAGAGTGCCAGATGGCCCCACCTCTGCAGGTCAGATTTGACTGTTGCCGTCAGGACAGTAAGATTGTGTTCCCGTAGCGCACTAAAAGACTGCGTGATTGCAATGCCCATATATTTAAACCCTGAGTTGGATATTCTAAAAGGCAACGACAACGGAGGTAATTCTGTAGCCAATTGGTTGATAGGGAAACATTCACTCTTTTGGATGTTTAATTTGTATCCTGAAAATGAACCAAAAGTGAGAGCATGTGTGGATTACTAGCTATAGGATCGCGCACATACAGAAGGAGGTCGTCAGCATATAACGAGACCCTGTGTTCGATATCCCCTCTCTGAATCCCCTTAATTCCTCTCTCTGCTTTTAGAGCAATCGACAATGGCTCGATAGCAATTGCAAATAGTAGTGGGGAGGTCTAATTTATTTTTATTTATCATATTTATATATGTTTAGTAGCTTGTTGAAGTGCGCTCCAAATATTTGTTGATCTTGTTTATTGGTATTTATTATTTTTGTATTGGTTTTTCAGTTGAATTATACGTTCAGGGTAATCAACAGGTAAAAAGAGACTGTTCAAATTATTATTTGTATTTGTTTTAAAGTTCAATAAATGGATATTTTCAAAGTCAATGAATAATCGTATTTAATAATCGTGATATCAATTATTGACCAAAATGATCGTGATTATGATTTTTGCCATAATCGAGCAGCCCTACACTAAACCCCAACTACTCCTGACACCGGACACACCTGGCAGCCTCTTGCAACCCTATAAGAACATGCATGTGTTTGTGCATTTCTGTATTCCTATGCGTTTGTACTGTACTGTGTACAGTTCGGTTTTATTTCCATCGACTGTAATTCTGTGTTCGAGATCAAAACGGAGTGCAAGTTGTAAGAAAGCGAGCATCAGTTCCTGTGTACCTGGAGAGTTCCCATAGGGTGAACCACTATATACACAGATATACCTACTTTCTCATTATGTAAACGTTTGTCATTTGTAAAGTTAATAATGTGAATAAAACTATGGCTTTGAAATACCACTGCCTATCAAACTTTTCTTGTAACATCTGCTACTTCGTCCTTGTGTTACATAGCTGTAAGTAGCTCCTTTATCTTTTATGCTCAACTACATTTTCTAGTGATTGTAGCTAAATTAAATTACAATATTTGTACAAGACTTTACTTGAGTATTTTCATTGTATGCTTCTTTATACTTCTACTCAACTACATTTTAGAAGTCAAAATTGTACTTTATACTCACTACGTTTATCTGACAACAGACTCAGATTATAGCTAATACAAAATATAAATCAACTAATTATTAGCATTGACATTTAATCATAGGTTAAGATATCAAAGTAATACAAATGAGCTCCACCTTTACCAGCCGTGATGGACGCATTAATGCATCAATAATCCAGTCATACATATATATATACTTTGAGCATATTTTACTGATTAATATTCTTTTGATTTCACTTGTTTTTAAAATCAGGACCTTTATGAGAACAGAGCATTGTTTACACTTAAGAATGGCTACTCCTACTTACAGTAAATAAGTAACTTATGTCTTGGAACACTGTGTATGGAGCTGGGAAACTTCAAAGCTGCTACAGTATGTGTTCAGGACAGTAAATGCAAAACCCTGCAGCGTGACAATGTTGCAGATATGAATTTGATTTTAGGATTATCAGAGATTACAAAACATCATTATATGAAGTCTATTTGTAGTGAGGTGCCGTTTTTGTGTTCTGCATGTGCACCACGTGAGGTTTAGTCATGTTTCGGCCTTCTTGTGAAGAGTGCTCCTGTTTAGCTATTGGCTGCTTTAATCCACCGTGTGGATAAGTGCGTGTGCGTGCGTGTGCGTGTGTGTGTGTGTGAAGTCAGGTCTGGGCAGCTCAGTGTGATACAAAGCAGATCAAGGCTCTGGTTCTTCTCATCCAGTGCTCACAACATCCTCAAACCAGAAACACGTACACACATGCAAGTAAGCAAGAAAACACAATGCAATTCTCACACACACACACACACACACACACACACACACACACACACACACACACACACACACACACACACACACACACACACACACACACACACACACACACACACACACACACACACACACACACACACACACACACACACACACACACACACACACGTCAGTTCAATCACATGCAAGGACAGGCTATAGTCTTACTCACGCATATACACACACCCACACACACAAAGGAATGTCATAAGACCGGCAGGAGAGCTGGGAGAAGATGTCAAAGAAAACGAGGGGCTTTGTCAAAGGAGGGTGAACACACTAAATAAATAATATCGGAGCATGGCTATAAATGTCACAAGTTCAATTCTCACCCTGAGAAAAGAACATGGTGGCAGGCGGTGATATTAGGTGTAGTGAAACGCAGACATGGGGGGGGGTCTCTGTAACATCCTAAAGCGGACTTCTAAATCAACTCTTTGGTCAAGATGTTTCACTGACAGAGTTTTAAAGCCACAGGTGACATGGGGGTCTTAGGAGTGGGAATTATCTCCTGAAAAATCGTATTCTCTTTACCTCCAAAGGGTATCTTTATGAAGAAATGAATATATCTTGACTCAAGGTCTTAGAAACGTATTTTTAAAGACACATAAACTGTGCTGATTTACTCTGAATATTACCGTCGCAAGCTTAAACAAAAATACAACTTTAAAAAAATGTTTGCATGTTAAATATTGTATGACATTTGGAGTTTAAGCTGAGGTCCTTCATTTCAGTTAGTTATGGTGAAATATTAGTAAAATGGTTTGTAATTAATAATTTAAACAAAGTTTTGTATTAATTATTTATTATAGATAATTAGTTAAAAAAGTAATTACAGTAATTACATTAAATAATTACATTATTAAAAATGTCTCTTTAACCATGAGCTGTCATTTGAGTAAAAGTGAGGAAAAGATCTTTTGTTACAGAAGTAGATTTATGTTATATATAACATTAGCTAATCTATTCATGTAAACCAATAGAAGCATTTGATGAAAAGCGGTAAAAGTTTAACTAACTTTTTATTTGATAGGATGAAAGTGTTTTCGCCCCCTTTGGACTTGTGGTACCTCTCAATAAATATCAGCAGACTTAACTTCATTCAGCTTCAGCAGCAGCAGCAGCAGGGAGAATGTGATGAATTTGCCTTATCAGGACTTCAAAGTCCAACATTTTCCAGCGTTTGAGGAAGAGTGTGAGAGAAAAGCAGCCAGGCTTTCTGGCAAAGTGTTGCTGCGATGCCTCCACTTGGTATGAACACACACACGTCTGACTCATTCTGCCGGCCCTGAGAGTTCACCACTTGAAGGAAATGATTTACGTCCAGATCCTCCCTCTTGTTTGATCCCATGGGGAGCTGGAGCAAGAGTGGGGGCGATGCTAGGTTACCAAAGTGTGTTTTTGCCATCCTTTCCTTTTTCTTCCTTTTTTTTATGGCTCCCCTGCTTCGGTCGGCCATTTTGTAATTTACGGCTGTCAAAAGGCCCGCCGTCGGCCACGAACAGTAAGGGATTATATGAAACGCTGTCCGACGGCATATTTCATAAGGAAGATCAAACATGAAGCTAAGTGATTTCTTTTTCTGAGGGCAATAACTTTGAGTGGAGCCCCTCTTCACAGCCTTTGTGGGGATGACGTTGCAAGACTTCAAACTAAAGTATTCATTGCACTGCGCAGAAAAAAGGCCCTCCACAAACTACAGACAAAGATTCTTCATCACGTCATAGTGTACAATACTTGATACTTCTCGGGAATAAAAAAACATGCAGGCCTTTTCCACCTCATCCGTCAAAAAAGGCGATCTCGACTCCCTTAAGTACATTTAAATCCAATCTTTGGATCTTGAGTTTAGGAAATCCCTACAGAGTGTGTGGGCAAAAGTCCAGTCAGAAAGAAAGAGACAGAAGCCAGCATTACTCACGGAGGTGATCTCTCCACACAGAGGAGAGACGACTACAGTCTAAAGCCGTGCTAGCACTTTCGTAAGGTTGTTATGTTCTTTATAAGTATAAGTAAGATTCAACAAAGGATAACAAGTTGAAATTCATCTTGGTGACAACACACATTTCTGTATCAAATAAAAAAACAATCCATCCTAAAGGTGCAGATACGATTTATTTAGAGTATATTTTTCAGCAGACTCTAGAGTTAAAAGGGTTTCTAACTAAAGGAACTTTAGTGCAAATGTTCTTCAATTGACTTTGAAAGTACATTTGACTTAAAAAGCACCTTTGCAAATAAAGGTTTTACGTTATTTCCCCCTGCTATTCTTACTCTTATTACATACATACATATTATAACAGGACTAAAGCATATATTTTTTTTAGTGTGGTAGTTCATAACATAACAATTAAAATATTGATTTCCAATTCTCAAAGGTAAAACTGTCGCTAATCTTTTTTAAAATACAAATCTTGAAAAAGTTGTTAAACGTTAGACAAAACAACCTACACAGAGAGCTCGAGTCCCTTCCCCAGAAATAAGTTCACTTCTGGTTCACTTGCCTCAAACTAAAAGTACAAATATATATATATATTTTTCAAATGAAAAGATTTTCAAGTTTTGTTCTACAACATAACATATGTCAGTAAATACCCCACTAGTGAATGTCCGAAGGTTCTAAGTGTTAATCAAACACTTAGTCATGTGACATTTTGTCTTTAGCTTAACCTTAGCTTTTTACATCTGTTGCATTCATGCTTCCAAAATCCTAAAAGTAGGGGATTATCCTGCTGAACAAAGGTGGAATCATTCCCAAGGTTTTCTTTGCCAACAAGCTTATTTTCTGCAATATTCAAAAATCCAATGGAAAAATCCCATCGCATCCTTGCAAGGAGCCCAGGCAAGGAGCCCATGCAAGGAGCCCAGGCAAGGAGCCCATGCAAGGAGCCCATGCAAGGAGCCCATGCAAGGAGCCCATGCAAGGAGCCCATGCAAGGAGCCCAGGCAAGGAGCCCATGCAAGGAGCCCATGCAAGGAGCCCATGCAAGGAGCCCATGCAAGGAGCCCATGCAAGGAGCCCAGGCAAGGAGCCCATGCAAGGAGCCCATGCAATGCAATACGTCATCCCGACTCTAACATTTAACAGTATCTCAGGAGTTGTGTTGCAGTTGTGTTGGTCAGTCTGGCTAATAGCAAACAACACACATTCAAACACACATTGAAAGGGTGCACTCATGCAAAACAAATACCAATTGTAAAAGAATACTCTTCAAGCAATCATTTCTGCAACTACTGACAGACACACAAATGGAAAAACAAGCGTGATGAGAAACTCCAGTAGCAGTTCCGCTGTGCTGGTGTCAGCGCTGAGCAAACAGAGGCCAATTGTTGACATGCCAGATATATGAGTGTTATTCTTCCTCTGTGCATATGTGTGTGTGTGTGTGTGTGTGTGTGTGTGTGTGTATTCCTGCTGGGACTCCCCTTGGCTAGACCAAGCCTCCTACACCTTCACTTCCTCAGAATGCTCTCTCTCTGTGGAAGGATTGATGAGCAGCCTCACTTCCCCTTATCCTCCCGACTTTCTGACCAAATGGAGGGAATAAGGAAAGCTGGGACTGTCGGCCATCATTCATTCCTCGTCACCTTGGGAGTGTGAACAAACCTGAAAGGCTGGCAGTGACAGATCGAGCAATAAAGCTTGGCCAAGAACACGCAACCCTGCTCATGTTGTGGGAAGTTATTCAGGAATGACATCACCGGCACAGGGACGTGGTGACTTACTAACGTTATTTATACAACTCTGTGTTTGACCAAAGCTGTCTGTGGCAACAATTACACATCTGGATGTCTGGTATGCCGTAGAGCTCACTGGGTAGAGCTAGAACTGCGGAGAAAACCGGGTTCCAATCCGACCTCGGGACCATTTGCCATGTCTTCCCCACTCCCTCCCCCTTTCAACTACACTTTGTCTCTCCAAAAAGTTTCAAACTAAATATGGTGTTTGTTGTGCTAAGTCAATATAGTATGTAATGTGTGTTAACTCGTTTGTGTTGGACCCCAGGAAGAATAGCCAATGATATTGCTGATGGCGATCCGCATAAAGAACATGGCTTTTCAATAAAGTGTTGGTGAGGTCAAGTCCACTGTATTTTTTTCTTGGAATTTTGTAGGCTAGCTTTCCAAAAGTTCCAACGCTATCTTATTTCCATAATATATACTTAGCATTTCCGGCATGTTGAAGTTAAATGGAATGGAGAGAGTATTGTTTCCAACATTTTCTTCCTAAACATGATGTCGGGGCAAAGCCCAGTTAAGGGCCATTCTAGAATGTCAGCTAATGAGTAATGGTGAGAAATGCTTTACGTTTTATTTGAACATAGTGGTGCAGGGACAGGACTGATTGCAAATGTGTGCGATGTTTTATTGGCTGTACATTTCCATTTACACTCGTGAAGAAGGAGGTCACTTATAAAGACACTCTTAAATGGCAACCTCTCCATTTCATGGGGATTTTAACCCGACCTCTTTGCCAGTGATTTTTATTTAGAAGAGTTGTAAAATAAAAGAAGAAAAACAGTGAAAACTGACACCAAGGATGTTGGCGGATTATCCTGAGGAACAAAGAGATGGTTCCAAAACAGTTTCAGTGAATTCGTAAGTCTGCAAATGATTCTGTGTTGTGTAGTTTGGGGGATCAAGCGTACTTTTTAAGCCTAAATGGCACTCTATTAAAACGGGCCAGACCAAACATTGGCAACACATAGAAAGCTACTTAGCACAGGTAGACATAACACAACACTGACCTGCTAGGATCCATTGGATGGCACCAAATGACGAGCATGGCAAAGAGAAAGAGAGCAGACATTAGAGATGGGCTTGCCAAACATCGCATCACAAAGAATACTCATGACCACACTGGCTCACACAAGATGAGTGTAGTACACAAATCATAGGCAAATTAGTCGTCCACTCCAGGTGGTGACAGTTTCTCCCTGTGGGGAGCCACCGTGTGTGTCAAGTGTCAAAGGCCTCCTTAGCGCCTAATCACCTTTGACCTCACGGGGGCTTTCATGCTGTGAGTAACATTGAACTGGCATTGGATGAACTCATATACACTCACATGCACCAGCGTAGGGGATGGCTTGGTGGAGATGTTAAAAGTTGGTGTCATTTGAGTTGGATTTGGCTGATTGACTGATTGGATCATGACTCCATCAAATAGGATTGTTTTTGATTTAACAAATACCAATATCAGGTGTAATTAATATAGGCCTTAACCCCAACCGCTTTGCTTTTAGTTTTAGCTTTATGTTGAAGAAGCTGTCACTGAATAGAAAGACATTGGTATTGTTTGGAAATCAAAAGCTTGATCTTACAGTTGATTAGTTCAAAGTCATACATTAAATACAATAAATAACTCATTCCCATGAAGCTCTTCACACTACAAATGGAGAAATGTGGCCGCATTCTAAAACTATCCCAACTCAACCCAGCACTAGTTCAGCCATTTCCATGTCTGTGCTTTTATTAGTGGGTTTCAGAGGTGTCAGTTATATAGTATGGGCATGGGCTGAAGACATTAGGAACAACATGATGATAGATCCTTAATGTGCCAATGTGCACACAAGGAAACGTCTTCCACTGGGTGAGTTTCCCCTCCGGAGCAGCCAGACCACCTAGCACTGGGAGCCTGGTGACAAGAGCTTTGATTATTATGCCTGCACTCCCTGCCAGGGCTAAATTTAAGTGTTCCCATAAAGTCCAGAAGAAATAAGACTTGGGAATGGCTTGGCCTGTGCCTGTGTGAGAGAGGGGAGAACTCTGACTGTGTGTGTGTGTGTTTAGGGTCTCCTCTGGTCAGCGTTGTCGCACAGTTTGGGATAATAATAGGATGTGCTACTACTGACTGAGACTAAAGCCGGACTTCCCACGTCTCCCACTCGCTGGTGGCACTTGTGTTCTTCTCTAAACACCCGCCGCACCCCACCCCCCCACCCCCCTTATGCAATTCAGCCCTCGCGCTCACATCTCTTTCTTCATTCGACGCCTCCCTCGAGCTTAACAAAACTGTAAGAAAGAGCAAGACACTTCGGGCATCCCCACATCTCCCAAGGAAATGTGGAGTCCTTGTTTATCTTTGATTAAAAATAACTTTGGGAAGAGGCCGATCAATACTTTCCCTGCAACTAGAACAACAAGGGGGAAAAGAGGAGGTTGTGGAGGAGGAAGAGAAGCAAGCGGAAAGGACAGAAAGAAGCGTGAGAAATTTGACGACATATAGAAATGTGTCTGTGTGTGTGATGCGTCGCTCAGAGTCATTCCCATGGCCTCATACAGTCGCCCTGGCGCTGCTACCAACTGCAGTTTAACAGTGACAAAATGGTGGACAGATACACATAATAGGACAGTAAATGCCTTGGAGGACACGCTGGGAGCAATGTATGCTATATAAAGGCCTTTAGAGGACGGGAGCACAGCGAGGTCATTCCTGTCTGTACTTTCCTTGGCTTCCACCTCTCCTTTCAAAGGATCTGCTTATGGTTTCTGTCAGAGATGCACGTCCATTTTTCACCCCATTAACAACTATCATTACCAGCCCAACTGGAGGCTATAATTGGGCCCGCCATGGAAAAGAGTTGTCAAAACACAATTAAATTCCAAACCATGGTGAGAGAGAACAGAGAGAAAGTGCTGGATGGACTTAACATCCTATTGCCGCCTTTCATTGCCCAAAAATAGGAAAGAAAAACACGAAAACCGTTATTTTACATTGGGAGGATTATATAGACGGGTGATTTGAGCTGCACAAACGATAGGGCTACTGAAAACATAACAAATAATCACTCTGTGTCAGAGATGAAAAATTGACACATTAAAAGCCCTATCCACAGATCAAAAGCCAAGATGTTGAGAGAGCCTTGATTTAGAAAGAAACAAATCTAAAACGGTTATGACCGTAACATTTCTACAAAGATACAGATACAATAAAGATATCTAAAAAAAATATTCGGTTAACGCGACCTCTGGTTTGAGCCCAACCCTAGGAGTTATTTTTAGTTTCTTTGCTTTACCTTTAAATACAGTCACAGTTAAGCTATCTGATATGTTCTGCAAAATGTATTTCATTATATAGAGTATTTTATAATATGATGTGTTATACATTTTTTTAGTACCCAATCCCTTCATTTGTATATATTTTTCTCTTAGTGATTACAAATACTACCTAAAGTTGCTATTAGAAACGTGTTGCTATGATCAAAGCTGGAAGTATGTGCATACAAATATGCCGTATACAGTTACTTGGAAAACTGCATGTGATTGTGGCTTTTGTTCTAAATCAAAACTTAACCTGGCTACATGTCTTCTGCTCTGCTAGTGATTATCAGTGAAGGAATTATATTGGTAAGTCTCTTATGCGCCGAGTTTCTCCCTCCCTTTTTCAATGTAAAATCAATCCAGATAGTCTTCTATCAAACTGCAATGTAACCCTGGCACGTACATATTAACCTGATATCAAGTAGGACTTGCTAAGAACGTCTTAGAAGTTGTCGGCTGCTATAGGAAAGTGCCTACTGTACTCCACATTGAAGGCCTAGGACCGTGTCTACCAAACCATACAGTGTTAATGGTGTGTGTGTCGGGTGACATAAAGCAGAGGAGGCTGGGTATTGGAAGGGAGTTGCAGGCCTCTCTGTAATCTGGCCTGATTTATAGAGGCTAGCCCTGCTCTCCCCTTCCACCTCCACACTGACACACTGGGCCTCCTCCGCTGGAGACAGCCTGGCGTCCACACACACACACACACACACACACACACACACACACACACACACACACACACACACACACACACACACACACACACACACACACACACACACACACACACACACACACACACACACACACACACACACACACACACACACACACACACACACACACACACACACGCACGCACGCACGCACACACACACACACACACAATAAACACAGAAACAGCCATGCGTACAGACACATGAACAGATCCAGGCAGGGTCGTCTCAGTTGCACAGTAGTGCACGCAACCAAACCACAAGGGCCTGTTGCTTAACCAAATGAACACCATGCCCAGAAACCATGTAGGCATTTAAATGTCTACATGCTTTTAGAGAAGAGCAGAAGAGAAAAGACTTACACCAATAATCAATCATTTATAATAAGACTATGTTTCATGTACATTTTTATTTTTTTAAATTACAAAAGTAATAATGGATGATTCTGCTGACTTCCTCTGACATGTTGTTTCTTAATCACAACATTAAAAAAATAAAATCTAATTTGTACAATACCTGCACATTATAGAAACTACAGCATGCCCTAGATTAGACAAAAAACTGCCATTTTGACGTATAAACTATGGTAAAAGCTTGATTTTGGACGGACAACTTTAACACTTCGTTATGGAAACATCAATGGTTCTTTTCAAAAGTATGATGGATCCTGGATCCTGAAAGATTCACCATTGTAGCCGAAGATTCAACATTTTGAGTCCAATATATCCAAAGGCATCCATTTTATTGATATGGTGAGTCAATCATCCACCAAATCATTAACATCTACTCTATAGGATGTAATATCAGTCTTGCAATGTTCCCCTCTAATAAAGTAAAACTGCTTGGGAGCAAACCGTTTGTCAATGACATTTAAAATAACATTCTCCACCAGTTACATCAGTTGCTATGCTTGCTCACAGCACTTCAATTCACTGGAAAACAAGTGTACAGAGCCAGCTTGTGCAAGATGTATTTCAAACACTCTCTAGGCACTACTCTTTGAACTTGTATAAAAACACCTAACTGCCCTTTTTTAATTTGCCAATGGTAATACACATCTGAACGCATCTAAACAAGTCTTAATGTTCTGGCTTTTCCCCAGTCATTTAGCTCGACGTGTAATAACGTAAAGATGGAGGAAAGTTGCTGCACCCTTGCATTATCAATGGCGTCAGAACGTAACATCTCCACAGCTTTAAAAACCTCTACGCTGTACGTGTATTGCTTAAGAAACGTTATAATACTTATGCAACCGAACATGTTAATGGTATACCCAACACCAGTACAGGTATTACATTAAATAGCAACACAGATATCCCATTCAACTGTTTGAACACACTCGTTTTGCAGTACTGTACTTTGGCATTCATGTATTGGGTTTGTGTTACTCTGCACTCACTCAGCAGTATTTAGAGTGCCTTGATTGGTGGAAAAGAAATCATTCAAATTGTTTATACCATGTTGTCTGAGCCACAGGCCAAAACCCCGGCAGGACAGAAAACATATTGGAGCCATACAATAAATGATAAAAGAGAGACATGACTGTGACACAATATTCACATGCATTAGGCAAGCAGACTCCAACACCTTCATATGTGTGTGTGTGTGTCTACATGTGTGTATACTATGAATCAAAGTGTACAGACAGGTGTTTACAGTGCAGTTGGGTTATCTGTCTCCATTACACCACCACAGCTCAGCCTCCCAGGACCATTATCTACTCAGACCTGCCTAAACACACACACCCAGAGACAGGAAACCCCACATGCTGAAGGCAAGACCCTTTACACAAAGGCCATGGTGTGAGCCCATAATGGGCCACACTGGAGTCTGTGAGCTCTTGACGCAATCCAAAACCCAAACAGAGAAGACCCACAAAGAGCAGCAATCCTTCACACGAAGGCCTTTCTTTAATGGGTGTTAACTTTAACACACATTCTGGTCTAGGTGTTCATCATAACATACCGATTCACTTTGTTCGAGCTAATAGTGACTGCTGTTGTGGCCATTGTTTTGAACACAGCCACAATCTGACCTAAGGTTAGTTTAACATCCTCTTGCGGCGGTCAGATGTTGCGATGAAGCACAGTGAACTATTTCCTTATCCGTGTTTGCAAACAATGTTCTGCTGACATCTGGTTAATCCTGTGTGACACGGGCTCTGAGTAAGATCAGATAGTACATGTGTGCCTATGCTAGATGTATGGTCAAGTTCACAAGCAGTTACTGTGTGTTTGCATATGAACCACTAGGAACTAGTCATGGAACCCTTCCTGATTGCAGCAAAGGAAACCCACCCACAGATACTTCATCAATTGATACCATGACTATTTTCTTGAAAGAGGATTGCAGTTTTGTCGCATTTCTTCCACCTGTGTTATCGGCCTCTGCTTTACTCGTTGAACATATCCGCTTCAGTGGACACAAAGCTTTCTGAAAACCTTTTACAGTGCGTTCATTAAAAACCCTCAGTCCATTACTGTTACAAGCACACAACTAACCGTCTTCATTCGGTGCAGAATCATATATTGCTTTTGCATTTAGGGTGATGCAAAAGCAATGTTGGCAAAACAAAAATGAATTGGGTATTCATTCCTTTCAAACTTTTCCAAGATAAGATATTTAACGTTTCTTGGTGGTCCCGCTGTCATGTCTTGTTTAATCAGTTCTGAGAAATCGGTCTAAATTGGAATCTTAAGTTCAACCATGAATAAAGATAATGTGATTTCTCCTCTTTTGATTATTCATGGTGGGTGGATGTTACCAAAGAAGCACTTCAGGCTGCTCTTGTTCTTTGAACTTTCAGACTACTTGGTGGGTCTACTTTTTTCCCAGTTTGGGCAGCTTAATAACCCAACAAGTGCTTGAGTTCTCACATATCTATTGGAGATGTCATGTTTATCTCACTCTGTTTCACTCACTTAGACTTGATCACTAGTGCAGAAAAATAAGAAAAAATTACGGCCCAAAAATTGCAATGTTGCCAGATATACAAATATCACCCAACACTGCTTTTTTACACTTTAAAGAGTTTCCAATTGCTGAGCTGCAAGATTTCCGAACCACCATTGTTGCAACGTCCCACATTGTCCATATTGCCAATGTGCAATTGCCCCAGTTGGGCTGGTAGCGTAAACATGGTCTGCACTGGAGTCTGGAATCATGCATTAACACCAGTTATCCTGATGAAGTCCTACTTTCAAATACAAACAAGCTGACATCAACTAACTGTGGCATTGATCCATTGTCTCAAACATGAAATCATTTAGCAAAGACATCTTTAACTAAATCAAAAAATGCGTTCAGGTTTTGTCCATGGACACTTCATGTCCAAGAATATTAATTTCAATCTTCTCAAACTTCATATTCTTTGAACCCCCGCCTGTGTGCGAAGTGTGTGGGTGTGTAAACATTGTGGTAACCCTCAGGCCAGGTACTGTCTAGTCTGGTATATAAGGTGGTACCACCAGTCTCCCACTGCCTTTTAAGTACGAGTGGAGGTGGGGGGAGACTTTTTAATGAAAACGGGCCACATCATAAAAGCAGATTGGACCAGGTTCATCCACAGTTCAGGCCCAAGGACAGTAAACACACGGATATAACAGGCTGTACCGTTCAAAAGTGCAAACACGCAAGATAAGATTAGACGGCCTAAAACTGCTAGAATCCCGGTGGAGAAAATGTACAAGTGTAGCATCAAATATAACGGACGATTAAAGAAATACAAATACAGATGTTAAGTAAGTCACTTTGGATAATGTAAATGTAATAACAATTATATTGTCAAACCTCACCATGCGCATACACATGACCGCATACTGTCGATGACTGGATGATCTGATGAGCATGACACATTGGATCACATGCTTTGACCTCAGTCACCAGATCTCAAACCAACTAACATTTTAGAGAAATGTGGTGGACACAAAACAACATCAAATGGGCAATATGTTTGGAAGAATATAGTCTATTTCTCCAGTAGCATTAAACACACTATGTCCCACCGTCACTATATCCATATCATTCATCTATTGACTGAACAACATCATACGCATGGAACCAAATGTCCAATTCTGGTGACTGAAAAGTGCTAAAAGGATGCCTCACACCAGCAATTGTGATTATAGCCTTGTGTTTAGTGTCATGATAAAGATGGATGGAACAAGAATGAAGAGATGTGGGATGGAAAGTGAAAGCCAGAGTTTAACCACAGACTCATTTTAAAATCTGTCCATCATTCTCTTTTATTTGCCCTCTGACGGAAGGAGGGAAGCAAGGGAACCTAATCGGTGGGAAGCTGCCCAGAAGCCCCTGACCTGAAGCAGAATGAGGGCTCCGGTTTGTGTGATAGTGTGTCCAGAGGGGGTCAGGGGAGAAGGCAGCATCCTGGCAGGACATTAGGGACTTGGTTCCCAGCAGTGCTCTCCTGCTCAGGCTCCATAAGTCTCCCTGCTGGGTCAATGCTGCCTTTCTCCGGGGGATTCTCACTTTTTCCCAAGGCTGTGCCCAGCTAGCCCCGACTCTCTCTCCTTGCCAAATGACCCAACATTCGGCCACTTGTTTCTCTTATCTGTCCTTTCCCAGGGCTGTGGTACTCCATCACTGTCCCCCGTCACTGTCGTCCGATATACAGTGGTCTCTACATCTTAGGGATCAGAATAATGATGGCCTGCCTCACTGGAATGAGCAACAGTACATGCTTCTGCATTTTAGGACACAGTGTTTATGTTACATCACTATTGATGTAAACATATTCACACACTATAGCCTGAGAAAGCACATCTAAGGGTTATATTTGCTTTTTAATAATGAACCAGAAAATCATATCTAAAGGATAGCAGGATTGGTCTTTATACCGCACTGTACTTCATTTTGTATAAATAAGACGACGAGATGTATATTTATTTGTGTGTTTTTAGTGTGTGGGTTAATACGCTTGTTAACTATAGCCTTTATTGTTATGAATGTACCAAATGAGCTCTGAAAGATGTCAGAAATGTGTTAGTTAGTGTATTACATGAAATGAATAGTAAAGTTAAAAGAAATCATGGCAAACACAAACACATTTGGAATCATACACAGTGTGGGTTTGGCTCTGTTGAGTGTCCTGTGTTGAAGCGACCATGTTCAATTTGAGAAGCTATGCAGTTGTGTCTGCCTGATATAGAACTGCTGCATGTCTTAGTTATATCACTGACCGAAATAACTTTGTTTACATTGGTGGAATTTGACACAATAATGGAGTTGGAGATCAGAGACAAGACCTACTGATCGATCATTTGAAAGTAGCCAAGCAAATTCTTTAGCGATTAAAAAACCTAGATATGTGTCAAGCGATAGCTAATTGGTTCTCGATATTGCATTTCAGCCCACGGGTTGCTATGTGCCTCTTTTACTCTTTGCATGGAACATTTACCTTTACTCACCCAAAGCCTGCTGAAATGTGATCGGTGCGTTCAAGTCTACTGTGACTAAAGATGTAAACCAGAACATGTCAAATATAAAAACGTCATGCTTTTTTGCCTTTATACCAAAAAGGTTCCCTTGACATGTACATGTGTTTGACCATATTTATAGCAAGGTGAAAACCATGCGCCATCTGGAGAAAAGAAACGTTATGATACTTTTGGAACCATTTACACGGTCCAATGAGAGAGCTGAGGAGGGGCGTGGAGTCGAGAGGTGGCGGGGCTGTCTGACAGTGGCACAGTGCGAGGAATGAAGTTCCCATGCTAGCTTGTGTTTACCCTAGGCTATTTCTGCACACTCACACATACACACAGTTTGCCCTATCGTACCCGCTTCTTGTCATTTCTCATCCCGCCTCTCCCACCCTCTCTCATTCCCCCTTTCCTTTCCTCTCTGGAGTCTGGGGGGGTTATGTGAAGGGCCAGGGAGGAGGGCTGAGAAAAAAATCCAGAGGAGTGTGAAAGACGAGAAAGATGTTGCGGGGGTCATCGCTGAGTCATCATATTCCCTGGTATAACTGGCTGCACTGTCCATGTGTGTGTGTGTGGGGGGGGGGATGGTGTGCTTTCAAGTGTGTAATTAGTACATCCTAAATGCCTGGATGTGCAACACTTTTCTCCAATGTCAACAACATAACAACACATTTCTTCTATTTACTTAACTCCTGCTTGAATCTTACTAACTCTTCCTTCTACTTTATTATTTATTAACACAACACATTTTCTGCCTGGATTATGTTCACAAGCAGCAATGTGTTATCCAATCCCTGAAGGACGATTGGCAGGTTTATGCTGCTCAGATGTCATAGAGACGTGTTGAGCAAACCTTTAACTGGGGCTTACATCCCGGGTTCCAAAGGTGGTCATGGTTTAAGCTACTGAAACACGTTGGACATGTTGGTACACTTTGGTAAATGTTACAAATAGTCAACGCATCCGATAAAACATTTCCGAATTGGGGTTTACTTTTTAATATGTGGACCCTACATTAGTGACCAAACAAGTGAAATAAGTCAACGTTGAATATAACATATAGAGACAGAACATTCCCTTTGAAAAACCAACATTTTATTAACAGGGTACATGCAGGAATCCTGAAGTCAAATTTAATACTTTTTAAGACCTTTTTTAAGACCCTTTCCATACATTTTAAGACCATCGCAACTTCAAGTTCTAACCGGTTACCTTGGCGACACACTTTACCTCACATTTACTATATTGATTGTAAGATGGCACAACTAAACAGAGTGCAGACAGACTACTGAAGCCTCCTCTCCACATGAACTTCCACCTCTCTGTGAAGGTCAGGTTTAGTGCAGCATGCTGCGTTGCTGCTTCTGTACTCTGTGCTCTTTCATTCCAGTACAACCATCAGAAACCATTCAAACCACTATTTGACCGATGAACAAAACAATTGACAAAACTTTGAACTATGAAATATATTAAACTTTGGTGAGCTTCAGCGGGGTAATGCCATATAGGAGCTCCCTCACAAATACCCAGGGGTTAAATTGGGCTGGGGCTGTCCGGGGCTAAGCCCGGCACAGAGGACGATGCTCTGACGTCATCACCCTCACACATTTGTCATATGTTTACAAAAAACGATATGTTAAGACTTTTCTCGTTCTAAATATAGACTATATTTAGGGTCGATATGTGTTGACCTTACTTTAAAATAGCAGATCTCTGTGACCGGATATAGTTTGGCTTAGACCCCGGCCCCACGAGGACGCATACAGTAAAACGCATACGCAAAAAAGTCTTCCGTTCACACGCATTCGATTCATTAACGTGTCCGTTCACACTAGACCGCTGGAAATGCTGGAAACGCTCTAGTACATATGCCAGGCCTGTAAGTGGCGCTGCTGCCGCCACAAAATACACCAAAAGCAGCGAAGAAGACCCCGGAGCATGGTTGTCATGGTTGCCCTTCTGTTTATTCTCCGCGGTGGACGGCGTGTTCTCCTGCTGTATATCTCTCAGGTAGTCCACCAGCAGATAAACCCCCCCCACAGAGCAAGGCAACGAAACTTAAAATAAGAAGCAGCATTTTATGTTTCCCGACATGTTGTTTCAGTAAATTAAAGGGTGTTTCATGTTGTCGTTGCTGTGGACCTTCTTAATACCTTGGAAAATGCCGTTGAATATTTTTTAATACTTTTTAATAGCCTTAATTTTCGCTAAATTGATTTATCAACTTTTAATACTTTTTAAGACCCTGCGGACACCCTGATTAAATGTTTTTGGTAAATTAAATACAATCCACGATACCCATACAAATCCAAATGAATTGTATATGAAGTCGGAGAGATAAGGTATGCTATACCCAAGTGGCTGTGCGGTTAAAAACATCCCTCTTTTACTGCCTTTCCTAGATTGCTCTACTCGCTATCGTCCCCATCACATCCCGGTCCTCTCTTTCTCAGCCTTGTTTCCTTTCATCTCTTCGCCTTCTCCTCCTCTCCCGTCTTCCTAAATATCTGTGTGGCCTGGCTTCGCCTCTCAGCAGTAACTCAACCCATAAACAAACTGCCTTACATGCTGTAATCACAAACCCCAAACTGCCAGACATTAAAAGGGCCACGTTTCATCCTGCTACAGAAAGAGACAGAGCAGGGTGAAAAAGGAAAGCAAGAGAGCTCGTATGTATGAGCCTCCTCCTCTTAACAGATGTGGTGTGTACTATCAGTTTGCTAAAGTGCGACTGGGAGGAGAGACAGATAGCGGCGGAGGACGAGCGTATCTTTGAGGACTTCCACATTGCCCCGTGCTGATCAAAGTGCTCTGCAGCCTTTGTGGCTAATTGTGGGGATTATCTGTAAGTGCTTGAAAAAGACCGGCCTGGTTTTATGGGGTCTGTGTTACACACACTCATGTAACACACACAAAAACAAAGAGTTCCTCTCAGAGGAAATACAAAACTGACCTCAGATGAATAATTCAAGTTTTAGGGTATTTGTAGAGTGAGGAAACGGGAGAAAATAGAGCAGACTGCGGAGTGAAATACTGGTTTTAAAAAGCACAAGTCATCCAGGAGACATGAAAAACCATAAAGGAGACGCATCCGAGGAGTCAGACACATCCTGTCGTGTTGATCCAGTTTCAAGGACAGTGGCGAGACTGAGAGGTTCGGAGTGCCAAACGACTCGTCAGTGTCAGTTGTAAAGCTGCCTCCCCTTAAAGCCACTTCCACACGCACGCACGCGCACACACGCACACACACACACGCACGCACACACACGCGCACACACACACACACACACACACACACACACACACACACACACACACACACACACACACACACACACACACACACACTAGAAACTGTGGTCAGCTGAGCGGATCCTAAGTGAGGTCAGGAGTAGTTTGAAAACACACGCACAGCTCACAAAGAGACTTTCCTTCTAGGGTTTATAAGTCTTCTCTATAGTCTCCCTGACCACACACACACACACACACACCACACACACACACACACACACACACACACACACACACACACACACACACACACACACACACACACACACACACACACACACACACACACACACACACACACACACACACACACACACACACACACACACACACACACACACACACACACCTTTACACATAGGCAGACATACAAAATACTCACACAAAGCTGATATAGCGGATATGGTTTTGTGAGGGGGAGAAGGGTGTATGGTCGGCGTCAGGTCCAAGCAATTATCCAAGTGTCCAAACCTCTTTCAGGCAGCCACGGTGGAGCCAGACAGAGCCAACACACACACACTTGCACACACACAGACACACACACACACACACACAGAAACCAACTTCAACCTAGGGATTTGCGCAGGATAATTCCACTTCTATTCACCATGAGAGGTTTTACAAGTTTAGGTCCAACATTTTGGAGACACTGCTAACAACAAGCGGACTACCAGCTGGCCCTTGGCCTCCTGTCTGAAAGTGCTTGATTCTGGCCACGCTGAATGGCCTTTTGGGCTTGGAGCCTTGAAGACCCTTCCAATAAGACGAGCAGGGAAGACAATGGCAAGCGGCTAATCTTGTCTTTGTCTAGGATGCGGGGGCACTTGTAGAGGCAGTGCTCAGGTAAGGCAGTGTGTCAAAGGTTAAGCTGGGAGATTCAGTCTTGCACACACAAGTTAATTAAAGTTTGTCTAAGGGGATGAGAGTGTGTCTCGAGGAGGCCGCTAGCGTCTGAGTGCTCGTCTGAGAAAGGAATGCCGTTGACTTCAAAGTTGGCTGACTGCCGCCCGGGTTGTTTTCAGAAAGCAATTGTAAGGATAGGACTGTGGCAGATATCTTAAAACATAAATGAAACTCTGATACTCTGCATGGGGTGGCATAAGGTATTTTAGTTGTACGTATTTAAGTACAAAGAGTACCAAAGTATTAGCATTTTCTGTGAGTGACAATCACTTTCCACTTTAGAACAGATGAACAATAACTCCTCATGTAAAAGGAAGTCAAAAGAAGTCCACTAAACCGTTGGTCGATTGACATGAACATGCATTGGCTGCTATTTGGACAATTGATTCATAACGTGTGGAAAAGTAATTTTTCCAAACGCTTTCCTTCCGTCTCAAATTGTGAGATTTCCTTTGTCATATGATAGTTGACTTAATATCCATGTTGATTCAATTAAGAGACATTTGAAAACATCTCAAAGTCTGAGGAATATTATAATGAACATTATTAATTATTAATGACATTTTATATAACAAAACAACTCCAATTATGTGCATTATTATTATTGATACCTTTTGTTTTGTTTGAGCTCTACCTCTTGGGGTGGTTTCCCAAGAACTGATGAGTATCAAACACAGCATTTATTTATTGTAGGAAAACACAAAATGCATTTGCCAGTTGGAATGTAAAAATATAAAAAATATATAAAATATGATGGTCTGATAGCGGATTGTAACATAACAGTGAATACATGTTTTGTTGTATTAAATGATGTGCTTTCAAGTTCAGTTATGCATATACGTCTAATAAAAAGTAAATCTCGATAAAATAACCTTTGTTACAGAATAAATGATACATTCACCTGTTCACCAAAATGGTATGGCACTTTTACATGTAGCCTTTAGCACTGTGGGTTTTAGCAAACATAACTAGGTTGGGTTACTTGACAAGTTAGAAAAAAAAAAGGAAAAGTAACCTGAACAAAAGAATGAATGAAGAAACAGACAGCAGACGTGTAGCAGAGGAAGAAAATAACCTCGGGAGGAATATAAAAAGAGAGTAGTCTGGAGAAAGGCACTGAGAGGAAGGAAGGAGGAAGAGGAGGAGAGAAGATGAGCAGACAGTGTCCTTTATGTATAGGCTGAGTGTCTCCCAGGGCTTTTGTAATGCTTTATACAGACCCACTTCCAAGGTCGCCATGTGGCTGCCTGTCCAGCTGTTTTCATATTCAGTTTCGGCTTTGTTTCTCTCCCCCTGTGTGATTCTTTTTCTATCTGTGACTGTAGAGCAGATTATTACCGGGGGGCAACAGATTACCCGCAGAAAAAGACAACAAAAAAGACAAAGCAAATGAGAGGCTGCCAAGATTTTAATCCTGATTAGAATGGGGGAGGTAGGCAATAATTAATGTGAATGTACAACCATACAAGCCTCTCAACAGTTATCTGCAAACTGATATA
>NC_047515.1:8157531-8163471 GCF_902827115.2 Pseudochaenichthys georgianus | reverse complement strand
ACCTCAGCCTTCAGCAGTTTGTAATCTTGGCGCCAATATAAAGTCAGATTGTCATTTTGCCTCCACTGCCACTGTCCCTTCCTCTTCCCCTTCTGTCCATCCCTTTTTTCTCCTGTCCATTTAGAGAGCGTGTGGGCACTGGGAGACGATGATGACTTGCTGCTGGGTAGTTGTACAATGTGATTGGAAATGGAGATATGATATAGAATGTCTTACATGGACCAGTGGGGGACAGACAAAGGCTATGTTGAGGGTAATGAACAGTGGATTAAGGGATTATTATTTGGTACTATGGGAGCATCATGAAGCCTTCCCATTAGAGGAGTCTAGCCATGTGTGTGTGCTCTCTGTAATCTGATCTGTAAATCTCCAGTATCAGATTTTAATTTTAATCGATACTCTCACTATCACCATCTCCGATAAATGAATGGTAGGCAGTTTAAGTGAAAATCAGAAAACTCCTCGCCTCATTATCTATCAGTGTACACAGCCAGATAACTTTTTAATTCAGAATAAGAATGAATAATGTACAGTGTTTCTGTGCTGCGAGCATGATTACATACATGCATATTTGATGAGGCAATTTGCTGCCAGGCAGTCCACACGACAGTCCACATTCTTTTCTAGCTCTCTGCACTAGGTGACAGCAAGGTGTCACTTATGATGGCACTTTAATTAATTTTGTTTGTCCTGTTCAATGATAGTCATGGACCGCTGGGCATCCGTGTTCTGGGTATTGGGACTGATGTAGAGGTGTGTGTGTGTTTGACTCTGTTCAGTGGTTCCTACTCAGTTTCGTCCTTATGGGATATCTGCAGGTGGATATTAAGGTAAGATATTTTCTTAAGACCTCAAATACTTTAATTCACTTGATATTGACACATCTTTTAATCTCAGTAGGTATGAATCCGTCCGACAATAATCAGGTGATAAATTATATAAAACAGACAATAACAATAATACAGTATATATATAATTGTCTTTTTTGGGGCGGGGCTTACAGTACAATTAATCAGCATGTAGTGTTGTCATAAGGACATTCATGACAAACTTATTAGAGGAATTAGATGGTTTTGACTTTATCTTAACACCATTTTAATGAACTCCGGCAAACAGACAGCTGTCACAGAGCTGTGTGATCCCCTCTGTATAATATGCGCTACACAGGGCATATTGCTTGTATGGTAGTGTTCCCTCTGTCACCATCATATTGCAGCAATATTTGTTCCAGTAAACAGTGGACCCTGTCTGCTATCCCTCACTCCTGTGCATGCTTCAGGAAACTGGTGCATGCTTCAGAAAAAGGCCGTCTGTTTTCACCACACCTAAAGCAAAGGCAAAAAAGTGCCGACACATTTGTCATGCATTAGGTGTGCCGTTACACAGCAACACACTCTCACTCCATAATCGTCCAAGAGCGACGTTTGGTCAGTGTCCGTGGCGTGCAATTGTGACGCTCCTAGGCTCCTTCAGCGTCATAAAGGGACGCAAATAGCTTTCAACTGATTGCAATGTATTCCCATCTGCGGCGGGATTTGACACTCATGGAAGCACGACATTCGTTTGTGTCGGCTGCCCTTAAAGGCAATGTGAGCGTCCATTCTCATTGGATAACGGAGAATTGTACACCGGATGAAAGTATTCCTCTTACTGTCGATTGATTTTACAGTGATATCTGCACTACTCATCGACTAAAAAACACCAGATTATCCTTGTTAATTACACAACATTGATTGGTTTAAATTGTGTGCAATGCTTTTGTATTTTTCCCCTTCGATTCGGAGAAACAAATATTTTTTCGGAGTAAAGGATGGCAGAAGACACTACACACTACCCAGAATCCCCAGCTATCGTTTAGGACTACACCATGTGCTCTTTTTGACAAACCCCGTGATAGTCCTCAAGCTCTGTGATTGGAGAGTGTGCTCTGAGGGTTAAACCGATTCTCGAACAGCACTTGAAATGGGATGGAACCACGGCAGACTGTCCAAAACTGGATTTGAACGGGTCCACCGCGTCCCCCCTCCCCACCCCGTCCCCAGAACTACACATGCTGCTATTCTGTTTCGCAACATGTTCTATCTCTCTACTGGGAGTTGTAGTTTTAAAAGACGTTTTCGTATTTCCCATATAAGAAGTTGCCAGTATTAAACTGTGTACATCACTGGAGGTTTAGGGGACAAGAAACACTCACATTTAAAACATATAATTAATAAATGGGTGAAAATTGCTTGTGCAGCATTAATATATATACACACATGCCAGCTAAGGTCAGAAGAGCTTTATTTAACAGCTGGTCTTATGTTTGTGACCCCTGTTGTTCATTGATAACATTACATTACATCACATCAATTGATAAGCCTGAAACATGCACTTGTCAAGGTTCAGAGGCAAATTTAGCAAATATGGCAGTAGCCATCGATCAGCTTAAGATAAGATATACTTTATTGATCCCAAGTTGGAACATTTGCGTTACATCAGCATGTGTAACAGTTGTAATGCAGTGGTGTTTATTTGTAAATCATTTAGTATAATCACACAAATTCTGTGTTTTATATTGAACTATTCTGTGTTCTTTATTTATTGATTGTTCAATACCTGACAAGGCCGGAGATGAAATATCTACATACATCTTATAAGAGTATACATTATGTATATATCAGTTAAATAAGTGCTTCAACATAGTTAACATTGCTGGAGGTATGCACAAATATGATAGATGTCTTGTAATGCACTATGAGGAACCTGCGACCCAAGTTTTTCATTCAATGCAGAACTACACCATAGTTGTGTAGGCCTATATGATATGTCAATAAACCTTAGAAAATCTTGAAATCTTGAAAGGGATGTGCAAAATAGTCATTATATACAGTCTTTAATTAACTATTAGTAGAGAATAACGAGTGATGAATATACTTTATAGAGATCCTATTAATATCTAATAATAAAAATAATGAAATTCAATAACATGCTTTAACCACCAGGTGTCCCTTTATATCAGCTGTGCACCTTTATGGTGTAAATACAGCCTATCTACCAATTGGATCAAATATAAAAGTCAGCCGAATTAGTGTTGATACTGCAAGGAACGTATTGTGTGAAAAGAAATGTAAGATGTTGTTTAATGGCTGATATATTTATGATCCACGTCACGTTTTCAGTTCCTCATGTTTGTCTAGAAGTCTTCTCATCAGGGCTCTATAAATACAGAACTACGGCAGATATGTAATATGTAATGCAGCCGAACCGTGTATTACAATGCTGTTATGTGATGATTTTCAAAGAGAAAAGCAAGCACACTCGGAATAAACTATTATTTTATTTTTTTTAAATGTTTTCGGTCTGTTTCCGGTATTTGTTAATGACGATGTGCTGTGAGATGTTAGACTGGAATTGCACAGGAAAATAACGTAGGCTATCTTTAGATGCAGATTTTGTTAAACTAATATGTTTGCGCTGTGGACCAACATTATACATTGACGGGGCAGGGGGTAGCAATAAAGATAACACCATTAAACAGTTACACACATAACAGAAATAATATCGATAGCAGCGTCCCTAGCAACCACCTTGGTAAACAATGAAAACGTTCTATGGACACAATTTCCTGAAGTAATATCGTAATAACTAGCAAACTAAAGATCATGTACATCCACTGCACACATCATCTGAAATAACAACTCATATTTCTCGCATCAAATGACATCAAAATGCATTTTAATGGCCAAACTATCTTGAAAATAGGCATTTTCCACCGAGAATAAAACGAAGTTCGGCCATGTTTTTTTTTTTCTGCAGGGAGAAATTTGAAGATCACGTGACATAGATGCCAGCCATTGGAATGAATGGTGAAAAAAAACGGGGTTTGTCAAACAGAGCACATGGTGTAGTCCTAAACCATAGCTGTGGATTCTGGGTAGTGGTTTAGGACTGGTTTAAAGACTACACCATGCTCTTCTGCCATCCTGTACTCCGAAAAAATATTTATTTTCTCCGAATCGAAGGGCAAAAATAACAAAACGCATTGCACACAATTTAAACCAATCAATGTTGTGTAATTAACAAGGATAATCTGGTGTTTTTTAGTCGATGAGTAGTGCAGATATCACTGTAAAATCAATCGACAGTAAGGGGAATACTTACTTCCGGGTGTACAATTCTCCGTTATCCAATGAGAATGGACGCTCACATTGCCTTGAAGGGCAGCCGACACAAACGAATGCCGTGCTTCCATGCGCGTCAAATCCCGCCGCAGATGGGAATACATTGCAATCAGTTGAAAGCTATTTGCGTCCCTTTATGACGCTGAAGGAGCCTAGGAGCGTCACAACTGCACACCACGGACACTGACCAAACGTCGCCCCTGGACGATTATGGAGTGAGAGTGTGTTGTACACAGAGGTTAGAGATGGTGCTGCTGATGTCCAGTGGTCTCCAGTCAGTGCAAGCTTGTACTAGTTTGTCCGCTTTCTTTGCCTTTTCACTGCCATGCAATTCATGATAAACATCCGTGCTGGTATTATTGGAAGAAGTTGGGGTTTTATGTGTTAATGTTTTCAGATTATTGGAGAGTGTTAACGCATTAATGCACTAACGTTAACAGCCCTTATATAAATCCATACAGTAGTTTATTCTCAGTATTGGTCATGTTTTTCATAACTGACTGACTAAAAAGCCAAATCAAACTGACAATTTTTCCTGTTTGAACAATGTCACTTTAGGAACATGTTCACCCTCAAAGTACCCAACTGGAGGAGCAGGGTGCCTTTTCTTTGAGGGGAAAAGACTGCCAGTGATATTTAGGGTGTCAACGCTGTTGCCTGCCCCTTATTTATTTGCCATGAAATAGATTTGCCAAAACTTTTGCTAAAAGTTTGTTAGATCATTCAAACATTAAATATCTCTATTTATTTAATTTATTTTAACAAGTATTATTCTTGTACAGTGACTCAACATAGTTCATAAATGAAATAATTATGAAAATTAGGTTCTTATTTGTATTAGGTTTAACTCCTAACTAATGCAAACTTATGAGAAAAAAAGGTAATAAAGAAATGATGCATTGGGGCAGGTGTATATTTAAAAAACGTATACAAATGTGATTATTTATGTTTAAAGCTAAATGATAGTATGTTTTAAAACATGGGTTGAATGTTAATACAAATATTGTTCATGCTAAATAGGGGCTGAATACAAAGTGTTACCATTTGTATGAGACTTGTCCTTCAGAAAGCGGTCAGACTTTCCTGGAAAAACAGATGCAGGGAAGCAGAGCCACATGCTTTGGAGCCAATTTGATTATTCATAGAAAATGCAGACTAGGGAGTATGGAAGTGAAATGTGGGTGGTGAAGAAACAGGCAAAGAGAAGGGTGCAGGGGGAGCGAAGGGGCACCAGTGTAAATAAATAAACAAATAAATAATAAACAATCACTGCACCCCTCGCTGCACACACTGCAAGGAACCAATCAGCACCCTGGCTGAACGCCCTGGAAATTGTGTGTAATGAGTAGGAAAAGATTAGAGGGAGCTCTTGCTAGGCCATAAATTGACATTAGTAAAAGAAAACTCTTTTACTAGGCAGGCCCAGTCTCATTTAGACAACAGGGGGGGGGGGGGGACACTGCGAATGGGAATGAAGTGTGTGAAGACACCAAATTAGGCTGAAGTGCAGACTTGCTGTTGTGCGCCAGCTATTCTGAGTCAATTTATATTAAATAAGGAATTTGAAATCGTTTTTCAGAATTTTTTTACTGACAATTTAAGAATAACTTCATATTTTGGCTGTTTCAACTGTTGTCTTTAAATAATGCAATGTATTACTGAGGCCATTTGAAGCTACAGTTAATTATATTTATTTTAAACAAAATACCAAATAATGATTTGTAAAAAGGAATTCTTGGATACAACTTTACGTTTAGCACTGTAATACATACGATTT